>NW_019949462.1:0-2500 GCF_002910315.2 Salvelinus sp. IW2-2015 | reverse complement strand
GTTCAGGTCCCTGCTGTCTGAATGGAGGAAGATGTGTTCAGGTCCCTGCTGTCTGAATGGAGGAAGATGTGTTTGGGATGGAGAAAAGAACAACAGTCTATAAAAGCCTGGTCCAGTTCCCCTCGTTGGAGCAGCTTTCCTGAGGTTCTGATCTAACTCTGTAGCAGAGGCAGGTTCAGCATCCTTATTGTTTTACCAACCAAGTATAGGACTGTTTTAAGCTGTAGATTCAGTGCATTCAGAAAGTATTCAGACCCCTTGACTTTTTCTACATTAAAATGAGGAACTCCGTCAGGGTTCCTGATCAAGTAAAAAAAGATCCTCATCAATCTACAGACAATACCCCATAATGACATCACAATACCCCATAATGACATCACACTACCCCATAATGACATCACAATACCCCATAATGACATCACAATACCCCATAATGACATCACAATACCCCATAATGACATCACAATACCCCATAATGACATCACAACACCCCATAATGACATCACAACACCCCATAATGACAAATTGAGCTCAGGTGCATCCTGTTTCCATTGATCATCCTTGAGATGTTTCTTCAACTTGATTGGGGTCCACCTGTACTAAATTCAGTTGATTGGACATTATTTGGAAAGGCACACACCTGTCTATATAAGGTTCCAAAGTTGACAGTGCATGTCAGGGCAAGACCAAGCCATGAGGTTGAAAGCCTCCACTTTTCTTAAAAGCAAGAAGTTTGGAACCACTAAGACTCCTCCTGGAGCGGGCCGCCTGGCCAAACTAAGCAATCAGGGAAGAAAGGCTTTGGTCAGGGAAGTGACCAAGAACCCGATGTTCACTCTGACGGAGCTCTAGAGTTCCTCTGTGGAGATGGGAGAACCTTCCAGAAGGACAACCATCTCTGCAGCACTCCACCAACAAGGCCTTTATGGTAGAGTGGCCAGACGAAAGGCACTCCTCAGTAAAAGTCACATGACAGCTCGTTTGGAGTTTGCCTTAAGGCGCCTAAGGAACTCTCAGACAATGAGAAACAAGATTCTCTGGTCTGATGAAACTAAGATTAAACTCTTTGGCCTGAATGCCAAGTGTCACGTCTGGAGGAAACCTGGCACCATCCCTACGGTGAAGCATGGTGGTGGCAGCATCATGCTGTGGGGATTTATTTAGTGGCAGGGACTGGGAAGACTAGTCAGATCGAGGAAAGATAAACATAGCATAGTACAGAGAGATTCTTTGATGAAAATCTGCTGCAGAGCCCTCAGGAAGGAAAGGAAAATGACCCTAAGCTCACAGCCAAGACAACACAGGAGTGGCTTCGGGACAAGTCTCTGAATGTCATTGAGTGGCCCAGCCAGAGACCAGACTTGAACCCGATCGAACATCTCTGAGAGACCTGAAAATGGCTGTGCAGCAACGCTCCCATCCAACCTGACAGAGCTTGAGAGGATCTGCAGAGAAGAATGGGAGAAACTCCCCAAATACAGGTGTGCCAAGCTTGTAGCGTCATACACAAGAAGACTGTAATCGCTGCCAAAGGTGCTTCAACAAAGTACTGAGTAAATGTGATATTTCAGTTTTAGATTTTTAATACATTTGCTAACATTTATAAAAACATGTTTTTACTTTGTCATATGGGTATTGTGATGTCATTATTTGTGGGTATATGTGATGTCATTATAGGGTAATTGTGTGTAGATTTATGAGGGCCTTTTTTTTTTACTTGATTTATAATAAGGTTGTATGTCACGCCCTGACCTTAGAGGCTATTTATGTCTCTATTTTGGTTTGGTCAGGGTGTGATTTGGGTGGGCATTCTATGTTCATTTTTCTATCTTTTGTATTTCTTTGTTTTGGCTGGGTATGGCTCTCAATCAGGGACAGCTGTCTATCGTTGTCTCTGATTGGAACCATACTTAGGTAGCCTTTCCCACCTGTGTTTTGTGGTAGTTGTTTTCCGTTAAGTGTTCAGACCTGACAGGACTGTTTCTGTTTTGTTTCTCACGTTGTTATTTGTTCTTAGTGTTCAGCGTAAATAAAAATCATGAACACTTACCACGCTGCGCTTTGTCCGATCCTTCCTTTGCAACGATGACCGTTACACTGTAACTTAAACAAAAATGTTGAAAAAGTCAAGGCGTCTGAATACTTTCCGAAATAAGAATTGGTTCTTAACTGACTTGCCTAGTTAAATAAAGGTAAAATAATAGAACTGTGAGCAGAGTTTGTACCTCCTTAATATACCATGACTGTGGGAGTTGGAGAGGGATGGAAGAGATGACTTAGGCTAGCCTTGCTAATACATTCATCTTCAAAAGTTCAGCTCTGCCTCATAAAGATAGGAGGAGAGTTGTCCATCTCTATCATTCTCTATTGACCTGGACAACCATTAGGGCTGGTTTATAGGGGGGATACTATATTCCTTCCCTAGATACTTCATGCAACTAGTCTTCAAACAAATGGGGATCCACTAAGTCAGCCTGAAATGTATATACTTACTCCAATT
>NW_019949461.1:9406-11047 GCF_002910315.2 Salvelinus sp. IW2-2015 | reverse complement strand
CTGTTCTCCAAGACGATGGCGCAGAGTACATAAAAGACCTCTTTACCAATTCCGTCGGACATTTGGAAACAGTTAGCAGGATAAAGTCTATGCGAACGAAGAGAGTACCCACCACATTGCTGAACATAAAAAATGCGCCAAATAAAAAGTAGGTAAACCCAAAAATGGCTTTGTAGAATTAAAAGTATTACCAGTGACTGAGCCTACGAGTGACTAGAGAAGGCCAGCCAAAAACCCTGGTATACAAAGTGCAGTGGTGCGTAAGGGTTTTGCAGTTTAAAATAAATCTCAAAGTGCCATGGTAAAGAGTGTCAATTGATCTCAAACACTGAGCGGAAGCATTCATATATAAAATATGAATTTGTACCATTGTAGCCTCAATGGTACAAAACCTAAGATATTGATCTTGTAAGAGGTGCGTAACGGGCTGCAGGGAAGTCAGGTGCAGGAGAGCAGAACTGGGTAATAACTGGAGCAGTTTAATGAGGAAAAAACTAACGGCACCCAGAACAACAAAATATRGGTTGAAATAACCCGTCGCAAACCAGTCTGAAGTGCACATACACTTTACAACAAACAATTCCACACACAGACATGGGAACAGAGGGTTATATACCCGTCAGGGAATGTAAACCAGGTGTGTGGTAAAACAAGACAAAACAAATGGAAAATGAAAGGTGGATCGGCGATTGCTAGAAGACCGGTGACGTCGACCGCCGAACGCCGCCCGAACAAGGAGAGGAACCGACTTCGGCGGAAGTCGTGACAGTAACCCCCCCACCTTGACGCGGGGCTCCAGCAGCGCGCCGACACCGGCCTCGGGGACGACCCGGAGGGCGCTGGCTTTCTGGCAAAGCACGGCGCGCTGAAGGTGAACATGGGAGGCGTCCCATGTCTCCTCCGCACGCCGGAACCAGTCGTCCACCGCAGGAGCCTCGGTCTGACTCTGATGCCAAGGAGCCAGAACCGGCTGATACCCCAGTACGCACTGGAAGGGGGAGAGGTTAGTGGAGGACTGGCGAAGCGAGTTCTGGGCCATCTCTGCCCAGGGCATGAACTCCCCCGGCCGTTCCTGGCAACAAGACCGCAGAAACCTACCCACATCCTGCCCCAACTCTCTCCACCTGCCCGTTACTCTCGGGGGGAAAACCTGAGGTAAGGCTGATCGAGACCCCCAGAAGCTCCATGAACGCTCTCCAGACTTTATCCTCAGGCACCCCGCAGTGCCGGAAGACGTTAGTGAACAAGGCCTCCGCAGTCTGTAGGGCCGTAGGGAGACCGGGCAGAGGAAGCAGACGGCAAGACTTGGAGAAACGGTCCACAACGACCAGGATCGTGGGGGGGAGATCTGTGAGAAAATCTATCGACAGGTGAGACCATCGCAGTTGTGGAACGGGTAAGGGGTGTAACTTACCTCTGGGCAGGTGCCTAGGAGCCTTACACTGGGCGCACACCGAGCAGGAGGAAACATAAACCCTCACGTCCTTAGCCAAGGTGGGCCACCAGTACTTCCCAATCAAACAGCGCACTGTCTGACCGATACCTGGATGACCAGACGAGGGTGACGTGTGAGCCCAATAGATCAGTCGGTCACGGACAGTAGACGGTACGTACAGATGCCCAGCGGGACACTGGAGAGGA
>NW_019949461.1:7116-8491 GCF_002910315.2 Salvelinus sp. IW2-2015 | reverse complement strand
GACACTGGAGAGGAGCGGGCCCTGCCCATAACGCCTGCTCAATGTCCGCGTCCAGCTCCCATACTACCGGCGCCACCAGGCAGGAGGCCGGGAGTATGGGGGTGGGATCCATGGGCCGCTCCTCTGTGTCATACAGCCGGGACAGTGCGTCTGCCTTGACATTCTGGGAACCTGGTCTGTAAGAAAGGGTGAAAATATAACGGGTAAAAAACATGGCCCACCTTGCCTGGCGAGGATTCAGTCTCCTCGCTGCCCGGATGTACTCCAGATTGCGGTGGTCAGTCCAGATGAGAAAAGGGTGTTTTGCCCCCTCAAGCCAATGTCTCCATGCCTTCAACGCCTTGATGACAGCCAACAGCTCCCGGTCCGCCATGTCATAGTTTCGCTCCGCCGGGCTGAGCTTCCTCGAGAAGAAGGCACAGGGGCGGAGCTTCGGTGGCGTACCCGAGCRCTGAGAGAGCACGGCTCCTATCCCAGCCTTGGTCCACCTCCACTGTGAACGCCAAAGAGGGATCCGGATGGGCCAGCATGGGATCCGAGGTAAACAGAGCCCTTAGGTGACCAAAAGCCCTGTCCGCCTCAGCCGACCACTGCAGACGTACCGGGCCCCCCTTCAGCAGTGAGGTAATGGGAGCCGCTACCTGACCAAAACCCCAGATAAACCTCCGGTAGTAATTGGCAAACTCTAGAAACCGCTGCACTTCCTTTACCATGGTGGGAGTCGGCCAATTACGCACGGCTGAAATGCGGTCACTTTCCATCTCCACCCCTGAGGTGGAAATGGAAGGAGACAGACTGCTGGAAGAACAGGCATTTCTCAGCCTTGACGTACAGGTCATGCTCCAACAGTCGACCATCAATATACACCACTATATTGATGGACACATGCTCGGCGCGTGCAGCGGAGTATATCAGAATGTCATCAATATACACCACTACACCTGCCTGTGCAGGTCCCTGAAAATCTTGTCTACAAAGGCTTGGAAGACAGATGGAGCATTCATCAACCCGTACGGCATGACGAGGTACTCATAATGCCCTGAGGTAGTACTGAACGCCGTCTTCCACTCGTCTCCCTCCCAGAAACGCACCAGGTTGTAAGCGCTCCTGAGATCTAGTTTGGTGAAGAAGCGCGCCCCGTGCATTGACTCAATCGCTGTGGCTATGAGAGGTAGCGGGTAACTGTACTTCACAGTGATCTGGTTTAGGGCTCGATAGTCAATACACGGGCGCATACCTCCCTCCTTCTTCTTCACAAAAAAGAAACTTGAGGAGGCGGGTGAAGTGGAGGACCGAATGTACCCCTGAAGCAGATATTCAGAGACAAATGTTTCCATAGCCGCCGTCTCCGCCTGTGACAGGGGATACACGTGAC
>NW_019949461.1:0-2173 GCF_002910315.2 Salvelinus sp. IW2-2015 | reverse complement strand
AGGCTTTGAGTTGGTCCCATCATTGTAATGCATTGTAGGGTATCTGCTGCCCCATAGACCTGCTGGTAGTGGGAAAGGTGCATATTTATAGCATATTTATCAGCTAATATCAAAAAAAATCCATGCGAAATCCTGAAGAGATTCACCGGAGTATGAAAATGTATATGCTCACTACTGTAAGTCGCTCTGGATAAGAGCGTCTGCTAAATGACTAAAATGTAGGAGTAAAATGGACCTAAACCTGTTTTATGTAGAAAATGCATGAAAGTATTACAGCTATACACTCACATGAGCCATACATTTGATCTATCACAACTAATTCTCACGCTATCACAATGGTAATTTCTTTACTAATTAGGTAAGGTTAAGTGACCTCTTCTCTTGGAATAGAAATCCACAGGTGGAGTACAYGCTCCACCATCCCATTTCCACAGTGGTGCCACCATGGGGATGATGGGAGGTGGTTGTGGATGATTGTTTCCATTCTTCACAGGGACACTGGCTGTGAGGAGGATCTCCTCCCTCTCTGCAGGGACACTAGCCTTTGGGACGATCCACTCCCTGTGCGCAGTGACGCTGGCYGTTGGGAAGATTCCCTCCCTCTGCGCAGTGACACTGTCCATCAGGAGGATCAACTCCCTCTGTGTAGGGATGAGGCCTGATGCTCGGAGGATCTTCTCCTTTTGCACGGTGACAGTAGCTGCTGGAAGAATCCCCTTCCTCTGTGCAGGGACACTGGCTGTGAGGAGGATGTCCTCCCTCTCTTCAGGGATGAGGCCTGATGCTCGGAGGATCTCCTCCCTCTGTCCCTCTTCAACGTGTATTAGCTTGCTGGGGAGACCCCCTCCCTCTGTGCAGGTACACTGGCTGTTTGGGAAGGATCCCCTCCATCTCAGCAGAGGACACTTGCCTTTGGGACAATTCCCCTCCTGTGCGCAGGGACGCTGGCCTTGGGACGATTCCTTCCCTCTGGCGCAGTGACTACTGGTCATTCAGGAGGATCAACTCCTTCTAGTGATAGGATGAGGCCTGATGCTCTGAGGCATATCTTCTTTCCTTCTGCGCAGTGACTTAGAGACATATGCTGGAGAGAATCCCCTCCCTCTGTGACGGGATGAGGCCTGATGCTCTGGAACATCTCCTCCTCTGCGCATGATGCTAGGTTGCTGAGAGAACCCCTCCCTTCTGTGTCGGGAGAGGCCTGATGCTCGGAGGATCTCCGTCTTCTTGTGCAATTGATTATTAGCCGCTGGTGAGAACCCCCTCGTCTGCTGCAGGGACATGGCTGTTTGGAGGATTCCCCTTCCCTCTGTGCAGGGACACTGGTTGTTTTTGGAGGGATACCTCCCTTGTGCAAAGGGGACACTGGTTGTTTGGATGGATACCCTTCCTCTGTGACGGGATTGAGCCTGATTTGCTCGGAGGATCTCCTCCCTCTGATGGCAGTGATTGCTAGCTTGCTGAGAGCATCACCTCCCTCTGTACAGGCACTGGCTGTTTTGGAGGATCCCCTCCCTCTGTGCAGGGACACTGGCTGTTGGGAGGATACCCTCCGTCTGTGCAGGGACACTGAAAACTGTTTGGAGGATACCCTCCCTCTGTGACGGGATTGTGAGACCTGATCCCTCGGAGGATCTCCTCCCTCGGCATCCAGTGATGCTAGCTGCTGGGAGAACCCCCTCCCTCTGTGCAGGTATACTTGGGCTGTTTGGAGGCATCCCATTCCTCTCAGGCAAGAGACACTTTGCCTTTGGGACAATCCCCTCCCGTGCGCAGGGTACGCTGCCATTGGGACGATTTCCTTCCTCGTGCGCAGTGGACACTGGCCATCAGGAGGATCAAACTCCTTTTGTGCAGGATGAGGCCTGATGCTTCTGAAGATCTCTTCTTTTGCGCCTCAGTGATAGAAGATGCTGGAAGAATCCCCTCCCTCTGTCAGGGATGAGCCTTGATGCTCGGAGAGAGCTCCTCCCTCTGCGCAGTGATGCCTAGGTGCTGCAGAGAATCCCCTCCCTTCTGTACAGGGACACTGGCTGTGGGAGATCCCCTCCCTGGCAGGACACTGCTGTTTGGAGGATCCCTCCGTCTGTGCAGGGACACTGGCTGTTTGGAGGATTACCCTCCCTCTGTGACGGGTTTGAGGCTGATGCTTTGGGGGATCTCCTCCCTCTGC
>NW_019949460.1:2059-11048 GCF_002910315.2 Salvelinus sp. IW2-2015 | reverse complement strand
GTTTCGTCAATGCAGTGTATGAAAAACCATTTTCGTAGCTCTGTGTCTCTGCTTTTAACCAATGTAAAAAACACAAATTTCAAATGTTCACATATAGAGACCACAAATTCAAATGGCTATTCTTAAACTCTTCAACATCATCCTCAGCTCTGGCATCTTCCCCAATATTTGGGACCAAGGCCTGATCACCCCCAATCCACAGAAGTGGAGAAAAAATTGACCCCATATATTACAGTGGAATATGCATCACCAGCAATCTCATAAAATCCTCATGCAGTATCATTCAACAGCAGACTCCAACATTTCCTCAGTGAAAACAGTGTTCCGAGCAAAATGTCAAATTGGATTCTTACCAAAAATACAACAGACCACGTATTCACCCTGCACACCTTTATTGAAACAAACAAAACAAAAGCAGTCTTTTTATGCTTTGTTGATTTCAAAAAAGCTTTTGACTCAATTGTCATGAGAGTCTGCTATACAAATTGATGGAAAGCGGTGTTGGGGGAAGGAAGCATATGACGTTATAAAATCAAAATGTAGAACAAAACAACAAGTGTGCGGTTAAATTGGCACAAACAGATTTTTTTCCTCAGGTCCGTGGGGTGAGACAGGGATGCAGCTTAGCCCCACGCTCTTCAACATATATATCAATGAATTGGCGAGGGACTAGAACAGTCTGCAACACCCGGCTTCACCCTACTGGACTCAAATGTCTACTGTTTGCTGATGATCTGGTGCTTCTGTCCACAACCAAGGAGGACTACAGCAGCACCTAGTCTTCTGCACAGATTCTGTCAGACCTGGGCCCTGACAGTGATCTCAGTAAGACAAAAATAATGGTGTTCCAAAAAAAGGTCCATTAGTCAGACAACAAATACAAATTCTATCTAGACACGTTGCCTATAGCACAAAAAGAATTACACCTACCTCGCGCTAAACATCAACACCAACAGTAACTTCCACAAGGCGGTGAACGATGTAAGAGACAAGGGAAAAAGAGCCTTCTGTGCCATCCAGAGGAACATAAAATCCAATATCCAAATTAGGATCTGGAAAAAACATTTCAATTAGTTAGAACCATTGTATGTCTGGGGTCCACTCACCAACCAAGAATCACAGAATGGAACAAACACCCAATTGAGACTCTGCATGCAGAATTCTGCAACAATATACTTTGTGTACAATGCAAACCCCAAACATACAGAGCAGAATTAGGACTATATCCACTAGTTACAACACCAGAAAAGAGCTGTTCATTTCTACAACCACCAGGAAGCGATGCCCACACATTCCACCACAAGCCCTCTTCTACAGAGAGATGAACCTAGAGAAGAGTCTCCTCAGCCAGCTGGTTCTGGGGCTCTGTTCACAAACAGCGCGCAAGACAGAAACATATTTAGATCCCAACCAAATATGAGAAAGCAAAAAGATATATTTGACACACTGGAAATAATCAACCAAAAAACAGGAGAAATTGGAATGCTTATCTTGCCACTGTGACTGACCCCAAATTAAGGAAACTTTGACTATGTACAGACTCAGTGAGCATAGCCTTGCTATTGAGAAAGCCGCCGTGAGGCAGACATGGCTCTCAAGAGAAGACAGGCTATGTGCACACTGCCACAAAAATGAGGTGGAAACTGAGCTGCATTTTCCTAACCTCCTCTCAAATGATGACCACGTTAGAGACACATATTTCCCTCAGATTACACAGACACACAAAGAATTTGAAAACAAATCAAACATTGATAAAGTCCCATATCTGTGAGGCGATATACCGCAGTGTGCCGTCACAGCAGCAACATTTGTGACCCGTTGTCATGAGAACAGGGCAACCAGTGTACATAAAAACACCTATATTTATCTGTTTATTTATTTCCCCTTTCATATTCAACTATTTGCACATTGTTACAACACTGTACATAGCCAATTATAAACATTTAAAATGTCTTATATTATTTAAAACTTTTGTTAGTGTAATGTTTTAATGTTTCCCTTGTTTATTTCCCTTTTGTTTTTTGTTTATTCCATTAAACTGATTAAATGTTAGATATGGGTAGAGAGAAAGGAGGGCGATGTTGAAGATTAGATACGTATTGATTAGACTGATAACATAATTGGTTGATTGCCTAATGAAATGTTATAATTGCTTAATTGATGTGTTTTTATTGTCTCTGATTGGTTGATTGCTTAATCCATGTTTGTGATTTGTTGCTGTGTTTGATGACAGTGTGAGGAAGGAGTTCCCGAGGAGTTCTGAGATCACAAGGTCCCTCCCTTCCTCTCCTAAAGAGGCTGGCTGTGGTGCCTCCTAAACCCCAGTCACCAGGGTGAGACACAGCAGTTGCACACACACGGACCAGGCACACACAGCACACACACAGGCACACACAGGTACACACGACACAGGTACACATTCGCCACACAGTACACGACACGACACACACACGCGCACAGCCACACACCAGAGAGGCGTGGAGGAGAGAGTGAGAATAATTGGTGTAGAAAACATAATGACAACATGAGACAACATTATGGGGGAGGGGCAGGGGGAGGAGGGGGCAGGGAGAGGGAGGGGCAGGGAGAGGGGCGGTGGAGGAGGGAGAGGGGGGGGGAGGGGAGGGGGCTGGGGAGGGGAGAGGGGCTGGGGTGTCCTGTAAATGCTCCCTTTCATTCACTGTCAAAGCAAGCGCCTCCCCCTCCCCACCCCTCCCACCCCTCCCCCCAGCGTCATTACCGGAGACAGATGATGCCCCCTGTTGTCATGGAGACCAGTCCTGCGCTGCAGGGGTAACAGATGTTTCAGAGCTGAATAGACGTGGGATGATGGCGTCAGGGAAAGGGAATGGGGATACCTAGTCAGTTGTCCCGACTGAATGTATTCACCTTGCTCGGTTGGTAAAGTCACGTTGCTTGCGACACCAGGATATGGGTTCAATTCCCAGGACCACCTATATGTTAAAAAATAAGTTTACGTGCATGACTGTAAGTCTCTTTGGATAAAAGTGTCTGCTAAATAGCATATGTTGTTATATTTGATTGACTACTAGAGAAGACGACTAGACAGTATTATGGGCTGTGGGAGAAAGATATGAACGCACACAAGCACCTATGGGACATCTAAATTTATTTATTGCATATTTCTCATCATTTAGTATTTATTTATTGTGATGAAATCTCATCTTATTGAGATCTACGAGTAGCTCGATTGAGTAAATACCATTAACCGTCAGATTTAATAACTAATTAGTTTTCATATATGATGTAACTGCCCTAGTGTTACATGGGAACTAGTAAACCCAGTTCGACTGATGCTGCGGCGCGTGAGTCATACAAACGTAATTACGTGACTTTGTTAAACCATAGGTGTATTCGACATCTGGGGTCTAAATCTGACATTCCTTGTGTCGATCTCTCTGCGCCTATAACAACAAAGAGGGCTGAACTACCTTCATACCTGATCTTCCAGACCTGGTTCAAAATCTCTTATGGGCATGCCTTATTCCATTTTTTATTATCGGATTAGTAAAAATTATATTCTCTCTGTCATTTTGTTCCTCCTAGGTCCCCATCTCCGTTTAGGGCTGTGGTTGTCGACCAATTGGATTCTTCAGCGGAGAGTCGTCCGTGTTGGCCGTGTTTCTAGCCTGTCTATTGTATTAATCAAGAATTTTGTATCTTAAATAATGACATATGCCTAACTGTGTGAAAATAAGGCTCTTGAAATAAATAAACAAATAATGTACAATGCATCATAGATCAGGGTATTCAGCAACTATATTATGTTTCTAATAATAGTTGGGACTACTGCATATATAATGATAGTGTCTCTTACTGAACAGTAAGCTGCATGTATGTAAGTGTCGGTGATTTAATCGTCACGTAATGAACTCATAGTACTAGGCGACTACCCCATCACCATCATCCTATGCACTCACAACACCCCAACACAACAAAACACCTATCTGCGATAACGGACATCATCTCACACATTCAGACGAAAAAGTGACAATATCTTCACACAACACAACACACTCCACTCTCTCCTCCAAAGACACAGGCAGACTATCATATCCTAGGCGACACATCCCTGAGCAAACAGCCACCACACACCTAACATAGCTCTACCACAGCCTACACACAGTTGGCTATAAACACAATAAACAACACAAAGCACACATCGAGCGAAACTCTTTCCTCATTGGCCTACAGAGTGTGACATGCATCTATAACATAATCACCACCTTAGGATCCGTGACACACATTCTTAGCATCAAATCAACACACCCAAGTACACTACAACAGATCCTAGCACTCACTTCCATAATATCAGTGCTAGCGACGAGAAGAGCAAAACCACCTGCTTCACACGAGCGACTTTATCCACCATTCACGACACCAACATCTTGCATTTACATAATCGTTTTATCGGGTGCTCTCTAGAGTGGCTATCTGAATAACGTCTTATAGAAACTCTGAGACTGAGACGGGCAGTACTCGCAACATCATTCTCGTGTTCATCTTTCGCCGCTAGTGGCGTAACCTCTAAGTGTGATTTAGTGTGTGATGTTGTGAAGATGTGTCACTGTCCTCTCTCTCGTGTGTGTGTGGGTTGTGAATGTGTGATGCTGTGTGTGTGTGACAGGTGAATGATGATAGTGATTTCGCTCAGCCAGTAATGATTGTGATGTTTGCACAAGGCACTAAAGTATACTCTGCAAAAATTGTTTAGCCCCAAAGGTCAATTTCGCACATTTATATCCCTTCTATGTGTGTTGATTTTCATCACAGTTTTATGTTAGTGTATGTGCTCCAATATGACCTCAACTGGCTGTATGAAGTGCATTCTCCGCTGCGTTTCCGGCCGTGGGAACCCCGAGCAAGTGATGCGGGCATACCTCCCCCTCAGTGAGCGCCATGTTCGATGTGAGACCGAGGCCGGGCACCGTGTAACAGTGATGCCATCGGGTCGTTTCTGAATGTCCGCTCGAGTCATCAGTCCGCAGGCCAGCTGCAGCCTCCTCCTTCCCCTCGCAGATCGCTCTAGACATGAATGCCATGGTGCCGTACTCAATCTCAGCGTGTTGTTGCCAGGCGAGTAGCTCTCGCTGGAGCTGATCTGTGCGATGTTGGGACACAACAGGGCTCCGGCTCGTTTGGGCTCAGTCGCAGGCTCGAAAGGAGCCGTTGGCTGAGGCTCAGAATAATGCCGATTTTCGGCATGCTCCATTGTCCAGAGGCGTTTCCGCCTCTCTAGTAGCGTTCTCGGGCCCAGAGCTCCCGCAGTTGCGAGTATGACTGGAATTGTTCCGACAATATCTCAGGGCGGCCAGCGGAAGTGGATGCCCCAGTGGATGCCACCGCGCGTAAAGCGCACTTCATTTGAATCGCCTGGGTCATGGAGCGTCATTTCCGGGCAGTAGCAGTGAGTGCCAGGCAGTAGCAGTGATCTGATTTGCCAGGCAGTAGATGATGCAGGCAGTAGCAAGTGATGCCAGGCAGTAGCAGTATGCCAGGAAGTAGCAGTGATGCCAGGCATGTAGCAGTGATGCCGGGCAGTAAACAGTGATGCCAGCGCCGTAAGCGTGAATGCCAGGCAGTAGCAGTCGCATGCCGGGCAGCTAGCAGTGATGCCAGGCAGTAGCAGTTGTGATGCCAGGCAGTTCGCAGTGACTTCTGATGCCAGGCAGTAGCAGTGATGCCAGGCAGTAGACCAGTGGATGCCCAGGCAGTAGCAGTGATACCAGGCAGTAGCAGTGATCTGATGCAGGCAGGAGCAGTGATACCGGAAGTAGCAAGTGATGCGGGCAGTAGCAGTATGCCAGGCAGTTAGCAGTGATTGCCATGCAGTCGCAGTGATCTGATGCCAGGCATAGCAGTGATGCCGAGGCAGTAGCAGTTGATGCCAGGCAGTAGCTGATACCAGGCCAGTAGCAGTGATGTCAGGCAGTAGCAGTGATGCCAGGCAGTTAGCAGTGATGCCATGCAGGTAGCAGTGATGCCAGGGCAGTAAGCAGTGATGCAGGCAGTAGCAGTGAGCCAGGCAGTAGCAGTGATGCGGCGCAGTAGCAGTGATGCCAGGCAGTAGCAGTATGCCGGGCAGTAGCATGTGCCAGGCAGTAGCAGTGATGGCCGGCATAAACGTGATGCCAGGCGAGTAGGCAGTGATGCCAGGCAGTAGCAGTGATGCCAGTCCAGTAGCAGTGATGCCAGGCGGGTAGCAGTGATGCGGCAGTAGCAGTGATGCCAGGCAGTAGCGTGATGCCGGGCAGTAGCAGTTTGATGCCAGGCAGTAGCGGGATGCCAGGCAGTAGCAGTGATGCCAGCAGAGTAGCAGCTGATGCGGCAGTAGCCAGTTTGATGCCAGGCAAGTAGCGCGTGATGCCAGGCAGTAGCGGGTGATGCCGAAGGCCGTAGCAGTGGATGCCAGCGTAGCAGGATGCCGGGCCAGTAGCGTAGTTGATGCCAGGCCAGTAGCAGGGGATGCCGGGCAGTAGCAGTGATGCCAGGCTAGCCCGGTGATGCCAGCAGTAGCAGTGATGCCAGGCAGTAGCAGTGATGCCAGTGCGTTAGCGGTATGCCAGCATTAGCAGTGACTGCAGGGCAGTAGCAGTGATCTGATGCCAGCAGTAGCAGTTGATGCCAACAGTAGCAGTTGATGCCGGCAGTAGCAGTATTGCCGGGGCAGAAGCCAGTTGTGATGCCAGGAGTAGCGTGATGCCAGGCAGTAGCAGGATTGCCAGGCAGTAGCCGGGTGGATGCCAGGAGTAGCAGTGATGCAGGGCAAGTAGCGTGATCTGTGTAATCAGTGGTGGCAGCTCACGTCGTCTGAGCGTCTGGGCAAATCGCAAGGATGTGTTTTTTCATACTGTTAATTTAACCCATTTAAACCCCCCCCCCCCCTCTCTCTCCTCTCCCTCTTTTTCTATCTTCTCCCTCGTTGTCCTTCCCATATATCCTCTCTGTCTCCTTTCCCTCTCTCTCTCTAGCTCCCCCTCTCTCCCTCTCTCTCAGTCTCCCCAGCGCGTCCAGCAGGAGCCGCCAGAGTGTCAGTTCCCCCCGGCTCCCACTCGGCGCGTTCCCCCTTTCAGGCCAAAGCAGGAACGAGGAGAACCTGCAGAGGGGAGAAAGAGGAGGCGCAGTTGAGGAGGAGAGGGAGGAGCAGGGAGGGAGAGAGAGAGGGAGAAACAGAGGGGAGGTGTACGTGGTTTCTGAATTGAAAATGATGCTTTTGTGATGTGCTTCAAGCTGGATTGTCTTCATGCTACAAGAGAACTGTGTTAGCCCACCTAAGGCATCATCTCTGGCGAGCTAAAGTTTTCAGGTTTCAGGACAGATGGGTACCTCTATAGGGAATATCGATTCACACTCAGCATACCTCTACACAGCTGCTGGGTATTGACTGACTGCCATTGGTCTTATACACAGAGAAAAACTAAGTTTACTCTTGGAATTCCAGACTATATATATACGATATTATTCCCAAGACAATCATGTGAATTGTTGTTATGTTACTGTGTGATCCACGTTGACTTCAGTGTGATATGTTGTGTTTGTCCAGTGACTGACAGTGTGATATGTTGTTATATACTGTATGATCCAGTGACATGCAGTGTGATATGTTTGTTATATTACTGTATGGTTCCAGTGACTGCAGTGTGATATGTTGTTATTTACTGTATGGTCCAGTGACTGCAGTGTGATATGTTTTTATGTTACTGTATGGATCCAGTGATGCAGGTGTGAGAACAATGGGAAAGTCATTCTGCTTTGAAAGTTGATGAACTTGTAACYTCACTTTTGAGAAAATGCCCTTTGAATGTTTTGGTACCTACAGGAGAGCTCTCATTTGTCTCCACCCATTCAGCATCGTTTACACCCTCTTAAGCTTTAGCTCCACCCATCTCTTTAAGGATTGAGCCGAGCGCACTGTCCTAACAACAGCAGTCAAGCACCCAAGCTAACTGGTTGTCGCAGTGACATTCTATTGAAATGGATACGTGCATATTGGAGTCTTTTGTTAAGACATGTAGCTAGCTAGCTAAACAATGAACCATAATCCCCACTCATGATGTTACTACGCTGCATGAATCTGCATGTAGCTAACCAACCAGGTTCAATGTTAGCTAGCTAACATTAGGCTATAACTAGCCAAGGATTGAGGCAAACACGAACGGAGGAAAGTACAGAGAGATCCTTGATGAAAACCGGCTCCAGAGTGCTCAGGACCTCAGACTGGGGGCGAAGGTTCACCTTTCAACAGGACAATGACCCTAAGCACACAGCCAAGGCAACGCAGGAGAGGCTTCGGCACAAGTGTCTGAATGTCCTTGAGTGGCCCAGCCAGAGCCCGGACTTGCACCCAATCGGACATCTCTGGAGAGACCTGAAAATAGCTGTGCAGCGACGCTCCCCATCCAACTTGACAGTGTTTGAGAGGATCTGCAGAGAAGAATGGGAGAAACTCCCCAAATACAGGTGTGCCAAGCTTGTAGCGTCATACCTAAGAAGACTCGAGGCTGTAATCGCTGCCAAAGGTGCTTCAAAAAAGTACTGAGTAAAGGGTCTGAATACTTATGTAAATGTGATATTAATTTTTTTTTTTTTATAAATGTGCAAACAATTCTAAAAACCTGTTTTTGCTTTGTCATTATGGGGAATTGCGTGCTGATTGATGAGGGGGGAAAAATTATTTAACTTCTTATGGCTGCAGGGGGCGTATTGAGTAACTTGGAAAAAGGTACCCATTTCAAACGGCCTCGTACTCAATTCTTGCTCGTACAATATGCATATTATTATTACTATTGGATAGAAAACACTCTCTAGTTTCTAAAACCGTTTGAATTATTTCTCTAAGTGAACCAGAACTCTTTCTGCAGCCCATTTCCTATCCGGAAGTGAGATTTCCAAAAGCGAGGTCTTTGTTCAAGAGCTTGTCTATAAAAGGGCATGTCACTTGGGACTATAGAAACACGTCATACACCTT
>NW_019949460.1:0-994 GCF_002910315.2 Salvelinus sp. IW2-2015 | reverse complement strand
AAAAAAAATAGATTTTGAATTTCGCGCCCTGCACTTGAGCTGGATGTTGTCATAAGTGTACCGACCTCGGGCTTGCAGCCCTAACAGGTTTTAATCGATTTTAGAATAAGGCTGGAACGTAACAAAATGTGGAAAAAGTCAAGGGGTCTGAAAAGTTTCCGAATGCACTGTATTACATTCTAATGGTTGCAAGAATTTTGTATAATTATATAAATTGAAAAACAAAGTTTTGAATCCAGCGTCGTTTTGTGTATCAGTTCGTAAACCACGTGCCAAGGAATCCATACATCAGTAATATCTTCGCAACTATTTTGTCATCTATATGGCACCTTAATGTGTACAGTGTGTAGTTAATGTATACTGTGTGTGGTTAATGTGTACTGTGTGTGGTTAATGTGTACCGTGTGTAGTTAATGTGTACTATGTGTGGTTAATGTGTACTGTGTGGTTAATGTGTACTATGTGAAGTTTATGTATACTGTGTAGTTAATGTTTACTGTGTGTAGTTAATGTGTACTGTGTGTGGTTACTGTGTACTATGTGTAGTTAATGTGTACTGTGTGTAGTTAATGTGTACTGTGTGTAGTTAATGTGTACTGTGTGTGGTTAATGTGTACTGTGTGGTTAATGTGTACTGTGAAGTTTATGTATACTGTGTAGTTAATGTATACTGTGTGTAGTTAATGTGTACTATGTGTGGTTAATGTGTACTGTGAAGTTAATGTATACTGTGTAGTTAATGTATACTGTGTAGTTAATGTATACTGTGTGTGGTTAATGTGTACTGTGTGTGGTTAATGTGTACTGTGCAGTTAATGTGTACTGTGTGGTTAATGTGTACTGTGTAGTTAATGTGTACTGTGTGGTTAATGTGTACTGTGTGTAGTTAATGTGTACTATGTGTAGTTAATGTGTACAGTGTAGTTAATGTGTAATTTGTGTAGTTAATGTGTACTATGTGTAGTTAATGTGTACTGTGTGTAGTTAATGTGTA
>NW_019949459.1:3194-11058 GCF_002910315.2 Salvelinus sp. IW2-2015 | reverse complement strand
GGCCAAGATGTAGCTGACCCCCCCTACAGACCGCCGACCAAGATGTAGCAGACCATACAGGATCTTCCGCTCCAGAGACATTCTAATGCCATGTGCGGTGACCATGGCCTCCACACTCTTACAGTTGATCTTGGCAAGTATTTTTGTCTGGAGCACACTGTTGCACCAGGTGATTCCCAGGATGCTCCGCAAACATCTTTTAGTGGAATCACTCGAGCTGCTTGTTGTGGCGACTGTAAGTGACCCAGGCTTCATATGAGGTGGTAGTCATTTAGGCAGGTCACCTTCACTTTCTTGAACACAGGAACCACGGTGGTCCTGGTAATCCGCCCTGCGGCCTTCTGAATGTTGACCTGTTTAAAGGTCTTGCTCACATCGGCTACGGAGAGAGTGCTCAAACAGTCATCCGGAACAGCTGGTGCTGTTATGCATGCTTCAGTGTTGCTTGCCTCGAAGCGAGCATAAAAGGCATTTAGCTTGTCTGGTAGGTTCACTGGGAAACTCGCGGATGGGTTTCCCTTTGTAGTAGGTAATAGATTGCAAACCCTGCCACATCCCGAAGAGCATCAGAGCCAGAATGTAGTCAGAAACGATCTTAGTCCTGTATTGACGCTTTGCCTGTTTGATGGTTGATCTGAGGGCATAGCGGGATTTCTTATTAGCTTCTGGGTTAGAGTCCCGCTCCTCCCGCTCCTTGAAAGCGTTTAGCCTTTAGCCTTTAGCCTTTAGCTCAGTTCGGATGTTGCCTGTAGTCCATGGCCTCTGGTTGGGATATGTACGTACAGTCACTGTGGGGACGACGTCCTCGATGCACTTATTGACGAAGCCGGTGACTGAGGTGGTGTACTCCTCAATGCCATTGGATGAATCCCGGGAACATACTCCAATCTGAGCTAGCGTGGCATCTGCGTCATCTGACCACTTCCTTATTGAGCGAGTCACTGCTACTTCCTGCTTTAGTTTAGTAGGAATCGGGAGGATAGAGGTCAGATTTGCCAACTGCAGGGTGAGGGAGAGCTTTGTGTACGTCTCTGTGTGTGGAGTGAAAGTGGTCCAGTATTTAGTTTTCCTGCAGTAAAGTCTCCGGCCACTAGGAGCGCCACTTCTGGAGGAGCATTTTCTTGTTATGGCCTTATTTTCTTATGCAGCTGGTTGAGTTTTAATTTGTACCTTTATTTAACTAGGCAAGTCAGTTATGAACAAATTCTTATTTTCAATGATGGTGTAGGATCAGTGGGTTAACTGCCTTGTTCAGGGGCAGAACGACAGATTTTTACCTTGTCAGCTCGGGGATTCGATCTTTGGTTACAAGTCCAACGCTCTAACCACTAGGCTACCTGCCGCCTGCGGTCTTATTGCCAGCATCGTTCTGTGGGGTAAATAGATGGCTACGAAAAATATAGATGAGAATTCTCTAGTAACAGCTGGATGAAACAGTCATCACTCAACTGGCAGTATTAAACATTTTGAGCACCGCACACCTTTCTCCTCATCTCCCCTTTCCTCCTTTAATCTGACTCCTCTCACCCTCTCTCCCTTCTCCTCTCACTCTCCCCTTCTCCTCTCACCCTCTCCCCTTCTCCTCTCTCCCTCTCCCCTCCCTTCCCTCTCTCCCTTTCTCCTCTCACCCTCTCCTTCTCCTCTCACCCTCCTCTCCCTATCTCGCTCTCCCTTCTCCTCTCTCCCTCTCCCTTCTCCTCTCACCTCTCTCTCCTTCTCCTCTCACCCTCTCTCCCTTCTCCTCTTCACCCTCTCCCCTTCTCCTCTCCCCCTCTCTCCCTTCTCTCTCACCGGCGCCCTTCTCTCTCACTCTCTCCTTCTCTCACCCTCTCTCCTTCTCCTCTCATCCCCTCTCCCTTCTCCTCTCACTCCTCTCCTTCCCTTTCCCCTCACCCTCTCTCCCTTCTTCTTCCCACCCTCTCTCCCTCTCCTCTCACCCTTCTCTGCCCTTCTCCTCTCACCCTCTCTCCTTCTACCCTCACCCTCTCTCCCTTCTCCTTCCCCTCTCTCCCTTCTCCCTCACCTCTCTCCTCTCCTCCTTTATTACCCTCTCCTCCCCTCCCTCCTCTCCTCTCCTCTCCTCTCCTCTGCCTCTCTCTCCTTCTCCTCTCCTCTCCTCTCCTCTCCTCTCCTCTCCTCTCCTCTCTCCTCTCCTCTCCTCTGCCTCTCCTCTCCTCTCTTCAGGTTCTGTCATCAGAATTAATTTATGTCCAGGGTTGATCAACTATTTGATATGGAGCTCAGTGACAAAGAGAAAAAGAGAGAGAGAGATGGCGAGAGAAAAGAGTGCCTAGGGACATGTGGCCTCACGGCCTCATGGCCCATGGACATTACTAGTCTTGGCGACCTAAATGCCAAAACTGGACAAGAACCTGACACCCTCAGCACACAGGGGGACAAACACCTACCTGGGAGGTGACAGCATTCCCTCCCCATATGCCCCCCTAGGACACAACTACGACAACATAACCAACAAAAAACGGGTCACAACTCCTGCTGCTCTGTCGCACGCTGGTTCTGTTACATAATCAATTGAACAATAATATTAAGAATCATAGAATGGAGGAAAAGAGTTTGGAAACCTACAAACAAACTATTAGGCAACAACAAATTCAATCCCTTCTAACAACTTCCTGGACAAAAGTTTCACTGTAATAGTGAATGGTTGTAACTTGGCAGTAGAAAACCTAAGGCAGTATATTTGACAATTCAGCTTCCCTGTCAAATCAAAAATGCAAGCAGAAATACCGAAGAAAATTAACAACAATGACAAATGGTTAAACTGCGATTATTTTCAGCAAACTTTAACATTGTTAAATATTGTATGAACATAACAAGATTCAACAAACTGAACACAATTAAATCATGTTAAATCTCACAGTAAGACCAAAATAATGTGTTCCAAAAAAAGGTCCAGTCACCAGGACCACAAATTCCATCTAGACACCGTTGCCCTAGAGCACACAAAAAACTATACATACCTCGGCCTAAACATCAGCACCACAGGAACTTCCACAAAGCTGTGAACGATCTAGAGACAAGCAAGAAGGCTTCTATGCCTCAAAAGGAACATAATTCAACATACCAATTAGGATCTGGCTAAAAATACTTGAATCAGTCATAGAGCCCATTGCCCTTTATGGTTGTGAGTTCTGGGTCCGCTCACCAACCAAGATTTCACAATAATGGACAAACATCAAATGTGACTCTGCATGCAGAATTCTGCAAAAATAATCCTCCGTTACAACGTAGAACACCAAATAATGCATGCAGAGCAGAATTAGCCGATACCCACTAATTATCAAAATCCAGAAAAGAGACGTTAAATCTACAACCACCTAAAAGGGAGCGATCCCAAACCTTCCATAACAAATCCATCACCTACAGAGAGATGACCTGAGAATGGAGTCCCCTAAGCAAGCTGTCCTAGGCTCTGTTACAAACACCAAAACACCCACAGAGCCCCAGAAAACAGCACAATTAGACCCAACCAAATCATGAAAAACAAAAGGATAATTACTTTGATACATTGGAAAGAATTAACAAAAAAACAGAGCAAACTAGAATGCTATTTGGCCCTAAACAGAGAGTACCACAGGCAGAATACCTGACCACGTGACTACACAAACTTAGAAAGCTTTACTATGTACAGAACTCAGTGAGATATAGCCTTGCTATTGAGAAAGGCCGCCGTAGAGCAGACATGGCTCTCAAGAGAAGACAGGCTATGTGCACACTGCAACACAACAAATGAGGTGGAAACTGAGCTGCACTTTCACTTGCTTTGGACCAATGTTAACACGCTGTTTCCCCATATGCAATAATGACCTTAAAATGAAACTGTATTGAGAGAGAGAGAGAGAGCAGAGAGAGAGAGAGAGAGAGAGACAGAGAGGAGACGAGAAAGAGAGAGAGAGACGTGATAGAGAGAGAGAGAGCTAGGAGAGGAGAGATAGTGAGACAGAAGAGACAGAGAGAGGAGAGAGAGAGAGAGAGAGGCTTAGAGAGAGAGAGAGAGCAGAGAGAAGGAGAGGAGAAGAGAGAGAAGAGAGAGAGAGAGAGAGAGAGAGAGAGCATAGACGAAGAGAAGACAGGAGAGAGAGAAAGACCGAGACGATGGAGGACGGGAGCCGAGGCGACCCAGGCACGACAAACGACTTGTGTTCAGGAAAATAAATGTTCATTTTATTAACCCCCCCCCCCCCCACATAGTGTGTGTGTGAACAGACCTGCGTCTTTGTCTTGTTACATTTAAACAATGACTACCTCCCTCCTCTCCTCTCTTCCTCTCTCCCTCCTCCTCTCTCTCCACACTGATAACCATCTCTCCCTCCCTCTCCTCCCTGCCTCTCCTCCCTCTCCTCCCTCCCTTCCTTCCTCTCTCCTCCACACTGATAACCATCTCTCCCTCCTCTTAGAGTAGAGTAGAGTAGAGTACGGTAGAATCTAGAGTAGAGTGGATAGAGTAGAGTAGAAATAGAATAGAGTAGAGTACGGTAGAATAGAGTAGAGTGGAATAGAGTAGAGTAGAATAGAATAGAGTAGAGTACGGTAAATAGGTAGAGTGGAATAGAGTAGAGTAGAATAGAATAGAGTACGTATTAGAATAGAGTAAGATAGGAATAGAGTAGAGTAGATAGAATAGAGTAGAGTCGGTAGAATAGAGTAGAGTGGAATAGAGTAGAGTAGAACAGAATAGAGTAGAGTAGAGTACGTTCAACATGACAGTCTGMTAATCTGAGCAAACAGTTTGCAAAAGCAAACAGAACAGAACAGAATAGTAAACAGAGCCAGCAATGTAATTGGTCGACCACAGGCAGTCTGTTCCACAAGGCAAACAAAAAGTAAGCCCTGACTGTCATTGGTGACCCCTCCCCCCCTCTACACACCTTCATGTTGGAGAGGATTCCCTCTGGCCGGCCCTTCATAATGCCCATGGCCACGCCCTGGCTGTCGTTGGTGACCTCTCCCCCCCTCTACACACCTTCATGTTGGAGAGGCTTCCCTCTGGCCGGCCAAGCCCTGGCTGTCGTTGGTGACCTCTCCCACCCTCTACACACCTTCATGTTCGAGAGGCTTCCCTCTGGCCGGCCAATCCCTGGCTGTCGTTGGTGACCTCTCCCACCCTCTACACACCTTCATGTTCGAGAGGCTTCCCTCATTTTTCAGTAGACATTTTTTTTTAAAGTAGTCTTTGTGCAGAGAGTTTGTTAAACTTTGAAATGTATGTTTTTGGTTTGGCAGACATTTTAAAGTGAAAAATCAGAGTCGCTGTCACGCCCTGATCCCAGAGAGCCTTGTTGTGGCTCTGTTTGGTCAGGGTGTGATTTGGGGTGGGCATTCTATGTTCTGTATTTCTATGTTTCTGGCCGAGTGTGGTTCCCAATCAGAGGCAGCTGTCTATCGTTGTCTCTGATTGGGGATCATACTTAGGCAGCCCTTTTGAGAGAGATGAATAGAGTAGAGTGGAAATAGAGTAGAAGATAGAATAGAATAGAGTAGACGGTAGAATACGAGTAGAGTGGAATAGAGTAGAGTAGAATAGAATAAGTAGTAGAGAGTATACGGTAGAATAGAGTAGAGTGGAATAGAGTAAGAGTAGAACAGAATAGAGTAGAGTAGAGTACGTTCAACATGACAGTCTGGTAATCTGAGCAAACAGTTTGCAAAAGCAAACAGAACAGAACAGAATAGTAAACAGAGCCAGCAATGTAATTGGTCGACCACAGGCAGTCTGTTCCACAAGGCAAACAAAAGTAAGCCCTGACTGCATTGGTGACCCCTCCCCCCCTACACACCTTCATGTTGGAGAGGTTCCCTCTGGCCGGCCCTTCATAATGCCCATGGCACGCCCTGGCTGTCGTTGGTGACCTTCCCCCCCTCTACACACCTTCATGTTGGAGAGGCTTCCCTCTGGCCGGCCAAGCCCTGGCTGTCGTTGGTGACTCTCCCACCCTCTACACACCTTCATGTTCGAGAGGCTTCCCTCTGGCCGGCCAATCCCTGGCTGTCGTTGGTGACCTCTCCCACCCTCTACACACCTTCATGTTCGAGAGGCTTCCCTCATTTTTCAGTAGACATTTTCTTTTTAAAGTAGTCTTCGTGCAGAGTTTTTGTTAAACTTTGAAATGTATGTTTTTGGTTTGGCAGACATTTTAAAGTGAAAAATCAAGAGTCACTGTCCAGAGAGCCCTGTTGTGTCTCTATTTGGTCAGGGTGTGATTTGGGGTGGGCATTCTATGTTCTGTATTTCTATGTTTCTGGCCGAGTGTGGTTCCCAATCAGAGGCAGCTGTCTATCGTTGTCTCTGATTGGGATCATACTTAGGCAGCCCTTTTTTCCCCACCTGTGATTGCTGGTAGTTGTCTACGTGTAGTGGCCTGCGAGCTCTACGTAGCTTTACGTTTGTTAGTTATTTTCTTGTTTTTGGCGACATTAAATAAACTAAAATGTCACGCTGCGCCTTGGTCCATCCTGTCGACGAGCGTCACAGTAATTCCGTTACCGAGGAACTGCCCTTCTTTACAGAAAGTACGAAAATACACAAGTAAGGAATTAAGTTACCCATTCTACCAATTATAAGGCCATGTGCTTTTCTAAAAAAATCTATGTTATCTATATCTATATATTCTATATATTTCCTGTAACCTGTCCTACTAGGATTGTTGTATATTTATAACCTGTCCTTACTAGGATTGTTGTATGTTTAAACCTGTCCTTACTAGGATTGTTGTAGTTTATACCTGTCCTTACTAGATTGTTGTATAATTATAACCTCTCCTATAGGATTGTTGTATTAATTATAACCTGTCCTTACTAGGATGTTGTATATTATAACCTGTCCTCACTAGGATTGTTGTAATATTAATAACCTGTCCTTACTAGGATTGTTGTATTTTATAACCTGTCCTACTAGGATTGTTGTATAATTATAACCTGTCCTTACTAGGATTGTTGTATAATATAACCTGTTCTCATAGGATTGTTGTATAATTATAACTGTCCTTACTAGGATTGTTGTATATTTATAACCTGTCCTTACTAGGATTGTTGTATATTTAACCTGTCCTTACTAGGAATTGTTGTATATTATAACCTGTCCTTACTAGGATTGTTGTATAATTATAACCCTGTCCTTACTAGGATTGTTGTAATAATTATAACCTGTCCTTACTAGGATTGTTGTATAATTATAAACCTGTCCTTACTAGGATTGTTGTATATTTTATAACCTGTCTTACTAGGATTGTTGTTATATTTATAACCTGTCCTTACTAGGATTGTTGTAATATTATAACCTGTCCTTACTAGGATTGTTGTATATTTAAACCTGTCCTTACTAGGATTGTTGTATAATTATAACCTGTCCTTACTAGGATTGTTTGTATAATTATAACCTGTCCTTACTAGGATTGTTGTATAATTATAACCTGTCCTTACTAGGATTGTTGTATATATTATTTAACCTGTCCTTACTAGGATTGTTGTATATTATAACCTGTCCTTACTAGGATTGTTGTATAATTATAACCTGTCCTTACTAGGATTGTTGTATATTATAACCTGTCCTTACTAGGATTGTTGTATAATTATAACCTGTCCTTACTAGGATTGTTGTATATATTTTAACTGTCCTTACTAGGATGTTGTATATTATAACCTGTCCTTACTAGGATTGTGTAAGTATTTATAACCTGTCCTTACTAAGGATTGTTGTATATTTATAACCTGTCCTTACTAGGATTGTTGTATAATTATAACCTGTCCTTACTAGGATTGTTGTATAATTATAACCTGTCCTTACTAGGATTGTTGTATATTATAAACCTGTCCTTACTAGGATTGTTGTATAATTAAACCTGTC
>NW_019949459.1:0-2647 GCF_002910315.2 Salvelinus sp. IW2-2015 | reverse complement strand
TTCCCCACCTGTGATTGCTGGTAGTTGTCACGTGTAGTGCCTGCGAGCTCTACGTAGCTTTACGTTTGTTAGTTATTTTCTGTTTTGTTGGCGACATAAATAAACTAAAATGTCACGCTGCGCCTTTGGTCCATTCCTGTCGACGAGCGTCACAGTAATTCCGTTCCGAGGAACTGCCCTTCTTTACAGAAAGTAGAAATACACAGTAAGGAATTAGTTACCCAATTCTACCAATTATAGGCCATGTGCTTTCTAAAAAAGATCTATGTTTATCTATATCTATATATTCTATATATTTCCTGTAACCTGTCCTTACTAGGATGTTGTATATTTATAACCTGTCCTTACTAGGATGTTTGTATGTTTATAACCTGTCCTTACTAGGATTGTTGTATGTTTATAACCTGTCCTTACTAGGATTGTTGTATAATTTTAACCTGTCCTACTAGGATTGTTGTATAATTATAAACCTGTCCTTACTAGGATTGTTGTATATTATAACCTGTCCTCACTAGGATTGTTGTATATTTATAAACCTGTCCTTACTAGGATTGTTGTATTTATAACCTGTCCTTACTAGGATTGTTGTATAATTATAACCTGTCCTTACTAGGATTGTTGTATAATTATAACCTGTCCTCACTAGGATTGTTGTTATATTATAACCTGTCCTTACTAGGATTGTTGTATATTATTAACCTGTCCTTACTAGGATTGTGTGTATAATTTATAACCTGTCCTTACTAGGATTGTTGTATAAATTATAAACCTGTCCTTACTAGGATTGTTGTATAATTATAACCTGTCCTTACTAGGATTGTTGTATAATTATAACCTGTCCTTACTAGGATTGTTTGTATATTATAACCTGTCTACTAGATTGTTGTATATTTATAACCTGTCCTTACTAGGATTGTTGTATATTTATAAACCTGTCCTTACTAGGATGTTGTATATTTATAACCTGTCCTTACTAGGATTGTTGTATAATATAACCTGTCCTTACTAGGATTGTTGTATAATTATAACCTGTCCTTACTAGGATTGTTGTATAATTAAACCTGTCCTTACTAGGATTGTTGTATAATTATAACCTGTCCTTACTAGGATTGTTGTATATATTCCTTAAACCTGTCCTTACTAGGATTGTTGTAATTTATAACCTGTCCTTACTAGGATTGTTGTATAATTATAACCTGTCTTACTAGGATGTTGTATAATTATAACCTGTCCTTACTAGGATTGTTGTATAATTATAACCTGTCCTTACTAGGATTGTTGTATAATTTTAACCTGTCCTTACTAGGATTGTTGTATTATTATAAACCTGTCCTTACTAGGATTGTTGTAGTATTTATAACCTGTCCTTACTAGGATTTGTGATCTCTCTCTTTATAACCTGTCCTTACTAGGATTGTTGTATAATTATAACCTGTCCTTACTAGGATTGTTGTATAATTATAACCTGTCCTTACTAGGATTGTTGTAGTATTTATAACCTGTCCTTACTAGGATTGTTGTAGTATTTATAACCTGTCCTTACTAGGATTGTTTTAGTACCGGAGCAGCATTGTTACATGGTTGTGTGTCTGTTGACAGTCGTCCGTAGAAAAGAGTCAAATCAACATTAAATCGAGAGCATCATCAGAGCAGAATTAGTCCCTCCTCCATGTTTACAGGGTCAACAATGCACCTGTTTAGAGACAGACAGTCAGTCACAATGGTTCTCATCTTCCTCTCTGTTCCTCTCTCAATTCAATGCACCTGTTTAGAGACAGTCAGTCAGTCAGCACAATGGTTCTCTGTTCTCCTCTCTGTACCTCTCTCAATTCAATTTAAAGGCTTTATTGGCATGGGAAACATGTGTTAACATTGCCAAAGCAAGTGAGGTAGATAATAAAGGAAGGTGAAATAAACAATATTAAATTAACAGTAAATATTACACTCACAGAAGTTCCAAAAGAATAAAGACATTTCAAATGTCATATTATGGATATATTCAGTGTTGTAACGATGTGTAAATAGTTAAAGTACAAAAAAGGGAAAAATAAATAAACATAAATATGGGTTGTATTTACAATGGTGTTTGTTCTTCACTGGTTGCCCTTTTCTTGTGGCAACAGGGGCTTTATTGGCATGGGACGCGTATGTTTACATTGCCAAAGCAACTGCAATAGATAATAAACCAAAGTGAAGTAAACCATAAAAAAAGTGAAGTAAACATGTCATATAGTGGCTATGTACAGTGTTGTAGTCTCTCTCAATTGAAAGGGCTTCATTGGGAAAGACCCAACCACGAGAAAACAGAAAGAGAATTACATGACAAAGCATTTGGAAAGAATTTACACAAAAAACAGAGCAAACTAGAATGCAATCTGGTCCTAAACAGAGAGTACAGTCTTCCTCTCCCTCTCTCTCTCTCTCTCTCTCTCTCTCTCTCTCCGCCACTCCCTTCATTTCGGAGGTAGCCCAGCGCGCTAAGTCCCGCCCCAGAGAAGGCCAGTCGGAGTTGGACCGGAGATAGACGCATCTGGACAGGAGCCGACCCGCACTTCCATTTAACACGGACACTTTTTACAGAATTTATTATTTATTTATTTTTCAACCTGTCGTTCAGGTGGATTCTGGATAGTCTGACCGGTCGAGG
>NW_019949458.1:0-11062 GCF_002910315.2 Salvelinus sp. IW2-2015 | reverse complement strand
TGTTCATTTAGGATACTCTGCTGCGTCTGAAATGGCACCTATTGCCCTTTAAGGTGCACTACTTCTGATCAGCGCCCATAAGGATATATTGAGACCAATCCACACATTCACTCATTTCACAATGTTATTGTATACTTACTTTATTTATTGAACTTGTTTTCACATACAGAATAATTGTTTTTTCTTATGATGTAATAACTTTTGTATAACCTGATATGAATATCAATTTTGCACACCAGTGTAATGAACATGGGAGGGAGAAAAGAGTGACAGAGATCTTCCAGAAGTCTGYCAGTGGTCGATGTAAATATTACAAACAGTGTTAGCCTCCTCCTCCCCAACAGAAACCAATGACTTCTGCTCAGTCTCACATCCTTTTCCTAATTTACTTTGTTTTACTGATGTGATTCAATAAAACAATCATGGGTGTGTATCCAGTAACTCTCCCTCCACTATTTGTTTTGTGCATTGATTGTTTATTTTTTTGAAATTTTATTAAATTAGACTACTGTTCAGTTCAACGCTGTTTACATGGGAATATGTGAACTAACAGGCCGACTACTCTATATTTCAGGCTCCTCTGTGGTTGTCGGCGTGTATTCATGTTTGGTTTAGTGAGATTTGAACGCTTCCTGGTTTAACACATTGTAATAGTTCTATTACATACTGTACAGTACCTGACCTGTAGGCTAAGTAGCCTATTATACCGTGTTAGAAATAGCACCAAATCGGACACCGAATAGGTAGGTGAGAATAAAAAATACGCCGTATTTTGATACACTTGAACCGTACTTTTTTGTTTTCTTGGTTTCTGTAAGCGTTCCGTTCCCCCCCTGTCCATCCTGTATTGACAGAACGCCCCGAGCGCACTTTTAATGACGCCTAACTGACACGCACCGAAGAGTACTTGTGTCATCAACTGACATTCTTCCTGATGTCACTTCTCAACATGCGGACCACCTGTTTTATGGCCGTGATTTTGTGGCTCACAACTGGTTCATCTCGTTGTCAAACACCAATTCCCAATGTTCACGGAGGTGAGTACAGTACAGTTGGACAAACGGTCTCTCTCTCTACATACAAAATGTATKGCAATTTTAAAATGTATCGCAATTCCTAATGGGTACGGTAACGTTAGGTASGCTACAATCTAATTAGTCATAGCAATGCAAATGATGTTGCCTAGCAAACAAGTACATTTGTAAGAAGTCTATTATCAGCACCCAGTGTGGTTTTGGGCAGGCTAATTTTCATCTGGGAATGGAGATGGTTAATGACTTAATCCGACATTTAACCAGATGGGAAGGAGGCATGGTGGAGAAACGCCCATTAAACACAACTTTTAAAATGACTGAAGACACGTGTGTCATTTCACTGCTGTTTTCACTAAGTACCCGGAATATAGCAGAGTGAGTATAGACTGGGGTTCAGTGTTACCTAATTTTGCCTGCTTTCATGGATAGATAGGCCTAGGCTATAGGTCTTAGATTGTAGTACGGAGAATGTGGAGGTGTGTTGTGTGTGTGTGTTAACACCAATTGAACAAGGAGCAGTTTACGGGACACATGTTAAGCCTATGTCACGGAACTAAATAGCAAACACAAAGGAGGAGTTTAGCCCAAAATTGTCTACCTAAATCAGCATTGAGTGACTGGTCAGTAGGGGTTTATTTATTACGCTGATTCTGTTGCAAAACATTTCTTAAACGGAATGAAATGGGGAGGAGTAACTGAATTTGTCCAATAGACCATTTTTTGTTGTTTGGACTAATTATTGCACCCATGTGGGTAGCGGCACCGACTACAAAATATTTCTCAGTAGAGGAAGTGACACAATTACTGATGCTTAGAAATGGTTCTAAAAGTCCTGTAAGTCAGTCTCATCCTTCACACATTCACTCAAAGATCTAGGGCAAATTAATGGGGTGGAGGAGGGGAGTATATTTTCACGGAGCCCTGGTCCAAAGTAGTGCACTGTAGGAAATTGTCACGCCCTGACTTAGAGAGCCTTTTTTGTCTTATTTGGTTTGGTCAGGGTGTGATTTGGGGTGGGATTCTATTTTTGTTTTCTATGATTTTGTATTTCTATGTTTTGGCCGTGTATGGTTCTCAATCAGGGACAGCTGTCTATCGTTGTCTCTGATTGGAACCATACTTAGGTAGCCCTTTTTCCTCTTTCAGGGTGGGAAGTTGTCTTTGTTTTTGGCACTATAGCCTTAAGCTTCACGGTCGTTTTTGTATTGTTTATTGTTTTTGTCGGCGTTCCTAATAAAAAGGATATGTACGCTCACAACGCTGTGCTTTGGTACTTCTTTCGACGGCCGTGCAGAAATATTTGGGGCACATCCCTAATGTTATGTCCTGTTCTCCTCAGGGGTAGGTGCAGTTCTGGGGGTGTCCAACGCCAGCGTCTCCTGCAAGACCCCAGCTCTGAGACACTCTACTGGGAGCCAGAAGGCTCCATCCTGGCCCTGCACACCTCCAACCTCACTGGAAACACCCATCAGTGAGAGAGAAAGGGAGGGAGAGACAGAGATAGTGGGGAGAGAGGGGGACATAAGAGGACGGAGGGAGGGACAGGGAGTAAGAGGGCGAGGGGACAGGGAGATAAGAGGGCGGAGGGAGGGACAGGGAGATAAGAGGGGGGAGGAGGGACAGGGAGATAAGGAGGACGAGGGAGGGGGACGGGAGATAAGAGGGAGAGGGAGGACAGGGAGAGGGAGGGAGGAGAGGGCAGGGAGATAAGAAGGAGGAGGAGGGCGAGGGAGATGAAGAGGAGGAGGGAGGGACAGGGAGATAAGGGAGGAGGGACAGGGAGATAGAGGAGGGGGAGGGGACAGGGAGATAAGAGGAGGAGGGAGGGACAGGACTAGGGGGAGGAGGGACAGGGATAGAGGAGGAGGGAGGGACAGGGAGATAAGAGGACGGAGGGGGGACAGGGAGATAGGAGGAGGGAGGGACAGGAGATAAGAGGAGGGGGGAGGGACAGGAGATGAGGAGGAGGAGGGAAGGGGAAGAGACGGGAGGGAGGGAGGGAGAGGAGGAGGGAGGGAGATAAGAGGAGGAGGGACAGGGAGATAAGGGACGGAGGGAGGAGGAGTAGGAGGAGGAGGGAGGGACAGGGAGATAAGAGGAGGAGGGAGACAGGGAATAGGGAGGAGGGAGGGACAGGGAGATAGAGGGGAGGGGGGACAGGAGATAGGAGGAGGGGGAAGATGGAGGGAGGGAGGGACAGGGAGATAGAGGGGAGGAGGGACAGGAGATAGGAGGAGGGACAGGAGAAATGGGAGGAGGGAGGGACAGGGAGATAGAAGAGGGAGTGGAGGGAGGAGGAGATGGGAGGAGACAGGAGATAAGAGGGGAGGGAGGGACGAGATGGGGGAAGAGGGAGGGACAGGGAAGAAAGAGGGGAGGACAGGGAATAGGGGGAGGGCAGGGGGGAGGGAGGGAAGGGAGAAGATGGAGGGAGGGAGATGGAAAGAGGAAGGAGGGACAGGGAGCTATAGGGGGAGGAGGGAGATAGAGAGGAGGGAGGGAGGAGGGAGGGCGGGAGAGAAGGAGGAGGGAAGGAGATAGGAGGAGGGACAGGGAGATGGAAGAGGGGAAGGGGGGACGGGAATAGAGGGGGGAGGGGAGGCAGGAGATGGGAGGGAGGGAGAGAGATGGAGGAGGAAGGGAGAGGGGGGGGAGACTTCTTCACTTGATGTCTGTGTGTGCACGCTTATCTGTGCATATTTCCACTCTTGATCTTAGCCAACTGCAGTGAAACGAGTGTGTATTTGTTTGTGTTTTATGATGGGAGTATTAATGAAGACAAAACCATAGAAAACCTACATCTTACCTGAGACAAACACACTATGCCAACATAGATTAAACCTAGTCCTGGACAACTTTCCCAATAGAGATTCTCCACTGACACTGCTTTTAGTCAGTACTGGGTTACCGGATGTTGAACTGTGTGATGTAACTGAATGTGTTTGTGTGTTCTCTCTCTTCCGTCTCCGTCTCTGCAGATTAAGTGGGAGGCAACAGAAGAGGAGAGGAAGACTGTATGGTTAAAGGCAAGAGAGAGTGAGCAACGTGGGGTGCTCTTGATCTGTGTTTGAAGTGGCAAAAAACTGTGTGTGTGTGTGTGTGTGTGTGAAGAGGTGTCCTGTGGCAGTGGAGGCGGTGGGAGGAGCTATAGGAGGAGGCTCATTGTAATGGATGGAATTAATAGAATGGAGTCAAACATGTGTTTTTATGTTTGATTTGTTTGATACCGTTCATTTATTTCCATTCAGCCATTACATGAGCTGTCCTCCTATGCTCCTCCCACCAGCCTCGTGCTCTGTTGTATGTATGTGGTTAAAGGTGTTGGTGAGATGCTATGCTTCACACACAAATGTAACACCATCTTTGCCTTTAGTCATACTCATCTATGTCATGATGTATGATTCCGTTACCATAACGATGCTTTACTGACTCTTCAGCTTCCTGTCAACAATACCTCAATCTTATGTTTGGCTTTCAGATACTTTTACTTTGTATCTGGTCATCTTCAAAGACTGTAACAGAACTAGAGGTCGAAGATTATGATTTAAGCGGATACGGTATTGGAGTACAAAAAAGGTATCGATTATCGGAATTTATTTTATTTATTTGCTAAGTAGACAATTACACAATACTGGAATGACATTATGTTTACTTAATAGTAATACATGAATAAATAATTTAGCTAATAAATAATGAAACATGTTTCAATTTGTTTTAAATATGCATAAACAAGAGTGTTTGAGATTGCAAGTAAAGTGCATTTGTGCAATGTAAGATGACTAGTGTTAGTTCTTGCTCAGAAATGAGAAGTATGAAGCTGTGGTTTCTTTTACGTGAGTTTCAATATTCCAAGGTAGAAGGTTTTTGGTTGTGTTAGTGTAGGAATTATACAAAATTTCTCTCTTACGATTGTATTTCATAACTTGACTATGGATGTTTTATAGGCACTTTAGTATGCATGTAACAGTTAGCTTCGTCTTCTGCGTCTACCTGGGTCGAATCAGGAACCATCGACAAAGCCACTCGAGCCAGGTTACAACTACTCCAAGTCTTAGAGAGAGTGACCGTTTTGAAAGCTATCAGCGCGCCCCGATACTAGCTAGCCATTTCAATGGTTAACCAGCTAATTCGGAGTGATCGGTCTGTTCATAACAGCAAGGCTGCTGGAAAACGCCAAAGTGTGTTTGAATGATTGCTTACGAGCTTGCTGGTGCACAGATCGCTGCATAGGACTGTCTAATCAAATCATAGACTTATTATAATAATACACACAGAAATATGAGCTTAAGTCATGTAATGGGTTTCGAATCCCGGAAACTATCATTCGAAAACAAACATTTATTTTTTCAGTGAAATACGGAACGTTCTGTATTTTATCTAGGGTGGCATCCATAAGTTCATTTCTTGTTACTGTTGGCACAATCTTCATGTTATGTTCATAATTAGTAAAATTCTGGCAAATAGTTGCATGAGCAGGCGGCCAAACTGTTGCGTATACGTGATCTGTGTGCATATGACGGAGAAGTGAAACAATTTAACTGATATTGCTGCTACTGGATTTCCTTTAGCTAAATATGGCAGGTTTAAGAAATATATTACTTCTGTGTATTGATTTTAAGAAAGGATTGATGTTTATGGTTGGTACAGTTGAAGCAGCGAGTCTTTTTCGCATGCGCATGCAGTGATTATATGCACGCGGACCGCTAGTAACTAGTAATATATCACATGTGTAGTTTATATGATTATGATTGTTGATTGATTGGTTTTTTTATAAGTTTAATGCTAGCTAGCATTACTTTGGCTTACTTACTGCTTCACGTACAGGCGGTAGTGGTTGTGGAGGCGGTGGTTAGAGCGTTGACTAGTTGTAACCGTAAGGTTGAATGATTGAATCTGAGTGACAAGGTAAAAATTGTCGTTCTCCCTGACAGGCAGTTACCTCTCGGCCACGTTCTAGGCGTCATTGAAATAAGAATGTGTTTTAACTGAATGGCTAGTTAGATAAAGGTGTACATTTTTTTGTGATAATTATATCGGCAAATCGGCGTCCACATTGCCAATTTCCGTTGTTATGAAATTGAAATCGGCAAATTATCGGCATTCCGATAATGTCGCCTTAACCAGAACATGACTTAGTTAATAGTCAGGGAGTTTAGAGTTTTGTTATGCTACGTTTTTTTCAATGGAGTAATTGAAAACAACCTTTGGCCTGTATACCTTGGGTTCTGGACTGAGTTGAGAACCATGATTATACTACTGATATAATATTTTTAATGTCTGTTAGGAGCTAGGTTTCCTGATTAGATCATGCTATCACCCAATCCTAACCTAGCATTATGGTGAGGAAATGTAGACTGACTGGATCTGTGGTTAGAGGCAACTTTATCTGCTCTGTTATGCCCTGTGCTAGAAGGAGTGCAAAGCGTTTCAGCCTTAGTTAAATTAAAAGGAATCAGGATTGAAAGTCCAAATATTCTTATCGGGAATTGAACTGTTCGATAGATGTAAGAATGTTTTTACGAGATACAAACAGGTTTACGTTGTCCCTCTCTGCTAATCTCAAAGGGCACCCTAGTCCCTATTCAGTGCACCACTTTTGACCAGGGCCTAAAGGGGAGAATAGGATGCTGTTTGAGACATGGCTCTTTGTCTCCCTCTACAGGATGACTGTTATAACTACATCTGTCTGCTGGAGGTTCTGAAGGATGGAAGGATCTACGTCTGTGGCTCCTACGCCTACGATCCCCAGTGTGCTGTCATAGTCAGTCACGTTCTCTCTCCTCTGTCTCTTCTCATACTCTACACCTATATTATTTATTATTATTATTATAGTCTACACCTAAAATATTATTATTATTATACTCTACACCTAAAATATTATTATTATTATTATACTCTACACCTACAATATTATTATTATTATACTCTACTCCTATATTATTAATATTATTATTATTATTATACTGTACACCTATATTATTTATTATTATTATTATAGTCTACACCTATATTATTATTATTAGTATTATACTCTACACTTCTATTATTATTATTGTTATTATTACATTCTATACCTATATTACTATTATTATTGTTATACTCTACATCTATATTATTATTATACTATACTCTTAAATTATTATTATTATACTCTACACCTATATTATTATTATTGTTATTATTGCGTTCTACACCTATATTAATATTATACTCTAATCCTATATTATTATAATACTCTACTCCTATATTAATATTATACTCTAATCCTATATTATTATTATTATTATACTCTAATCCTATATTATTATTATACTCTACTCCTATTTTATTATTATACTCTAATCCTATATTATTATTATTATTATACTCTACTCCTATATTATTATTATTATACTCTAATCCTATATTATTATTATACTCTAATCCTATATTATTATTATTATTATACTCTACTCCTATATTATTATTATTATTATACTCTAATCCTATATTATTATTATACTCTACTCCTATATTATTATTTTGATACACCTGCTAGATGCTCTTTACCTGTTGTGGTTAAATGCATGTTATTCATTCAATTCATGTATTTAGTTGATAGGCTTACACACGTGATGTTCACGTCACAGGAGGTGGGACCTTAATTGGGGAGACCAGGCTCGTGGTAATGGCTGGAGCGGAATCAGTGGAACCATATCAAATACATCAAACATATGGTTTCCATGCGTTTGATGCCGTTCCATTCGCGCCGTTCCAGACATTACTATGAGCCGTCCTCCCCTCAGCAGCCTCCACTGGTTCACATACACTACTAAATATAGACTGTGTGTGTGTTCAGGACCCAGTGACGTTTGCCCTAGTGAAGGAAGGTGGTGACAAAGTGAAGATGGAGAATGGGAGAGGGAAATGTCCTTATGATCCCAGACAACCTCACACTGCTGTTACTGCAGGTTAGACACACACACTGCTGTTACTGCAGGTTAGACACACACTGCTGTTACTGCAGGTTAGACACACACACTGCTATTACTGCAGGTTAGACACACACACTGCTGTTACTGCAATTATGGCAGTTAGAACACAACATCGCTGTTAGCTGGCAGTTAGACACAACACGACTGTTACTCTGCAGGTTAGACCACACACTGATATTACGAGGTGTAGGACACACCACTACTGTGTACTTGCAGGTTAACACACAACACTGCTTACTGCAGGTTAGTACCACACATGCTGTGGTTACTGACAGGTTAGACACACCGACCTGCTATTAGCTGCAGGTTAACACCACATGTGTACTGATAAAACTGCGTTCTGCAGGTTAGACACAAGCATCTGTAAACTGCAGTTACCACACTGTTGTGCGAGGTTAGAACACACACATCGCTGTACTGCAGGTTTAGACACCACCCTTGGTTACTGCAGGACACAGCACCTGCTGTTACTGCAGGTAGACACACAGCAACTGCTGTACTGGCAGGTTAGACACAACACTGATTCGAGGTAGGGACCACCCCCCGACAATTTACTTTGAATGCTAGGTTAACAACGACACACTGCTGTTACTGCAGGGTAGTACCACACACTCTGTACTGCAGTTAGACATCAACAGCTATTGACTAGCAGGTTAGGACACGCACACGCTGTACTGCAGGTTAGACACCACACTTGCTGTTATGAGTAACAGCATGCTTGACGATACATCCGACACACTGCGATTACTGCAGTTAGACACAACACTGCTGTATGCGTGTCAGTTAGTACACACATCACTCTACTAAGATCAGTTAGACCAAACACTACTGGACTGGGCGGTTAGAACACACACACTGCTAGTCTTACTGCAGGTAGACACACACAGCAACTGCTGTTACTGCAGGTTAGACACACACCTGCTGTTATCGGCAGTAATCAATCAACAACGTACACATAGGCTGTACTGCAGGTAGACACACAGCACATGCTGTAATGCGAGGTAAGACACACATCACTGTGTTAACCTGGCAGGTTAGACACACACACTGCTGTTACTGGCAGTAAGAACACACCAGCTACTGCAGGTGACACATTGACTGCAGGTAGCCACACACACTGTTTACGATGGTTATGCCCCCTGCTGTTAGTCCTGCAGTTAGACTCACCACTCTGGTGCTGGTTACATCATGGTTTACGAGTGCCACACACGACGCTGTCTCCAGCTTGAACACGACATTTATGTACTGACAGGGCTAGGTACGATAGCACACACTGCTGTGTACTGCAGGTTAGACACACACACTGAATGCTGTTTACTGCAGGTGTAACACAACACACATGCTTGTTACTGCAGTTAGACACACACATGCTGTTACTGCAGGTTAAGACACACACATTTACTGCAGTTAGCCACACCTGTCTTTAGCAGTTGAACACACACACTGATGTTAGCAGGTTAGAACACACACTGCTTGCTACTGCGTGAAACCACACGCCCGTTCCCAGGTATCACACACACTGCGTTGACTGCAGGTCTTAGACACACACAACGTGCTTCGAGCTTAGCAAAGTTAGCATTACACAACACAGCTTTACGAGGTTAGACACCCTGCACTACTGGGAGTTATGACACACCAACTGCTTGTTACTGAGGTTAGAACACGCACACACGTACTGCGCTTTACAATCTTGTTACTGCCAGTTAGACACCACACACTGCTGTCGCGTTAGACACCCCACTCGTGAGCTGAGGTTAGACACACCACACTCGCTGTATCTGGCAGGTTAGACATCACCACGAGCTGTTACTGCAGGTTAAGACAACACACACTGCTCGTTACTGCAGGTTCAGACACCGACCACGCTGTTGACTGCCAGGTTAGACACACACACGTGCTGTCGGCATCGTAGACCACACACACGTCTGTTACTGCAGGTTAGGACACCCACCTGCTGGTTAACCGGTGCTAGAATACTGTTACGGGAGCGACTACCACACTGTGCTGTTACTGCGCAGGTTAGCACACACACTCGCGTTAACGCAGTGTTAGACACACACCACTAGCTGTTACTGCAGGTTAGACATCTACACACTTATGATCGGTACCCAGTACCACACAATGCTGTTACCTCAGTCAGGCTTGACACGACACTGCTTTACGCAGACGTTGAGAACCACACACACTTATTGTTACTGCAGTGTTAGACACACACACTGATTGTTACTGCGGTTTCACCACCACTGCTGCTTACTGCAGGTTAGAAACACAGCCTGTGTTACTGCAGGTTAGACACACACACGTGCGTACTGGCAGGTTAACAGCACTATCATGCTGTGTTACTGCAGGTTTAGACACACACACTGCTGTACTGCAGGAGACAACCGGTTATGCAGCAGAACACAATACATGTTACTGCAGGTTAGACACCACAAGCTGCTGTTACTGCTAGTTAGACACAGCACACTAGGCTGGTACTTGCAGGTTCAGACACACACACACTGGTACTTGCAGGTTAGACACACAGCACGCGTACTGAGGTTGACGAAACTGCTTATGGCAGGTTAGACAACACACCACTGTTTACTTGAGGTAGACACACAACCTGGGTTACTGCAGTTAGACACACACTATAGTGCAGGTTAGACACAAATGCGTACTAGCGTTAGACCCCCAACCCCCAGCCGCTGTTTACTGCAGGTAACCCTCGTTAGGCATTACACTACACCACGTCTGTTACTGCAGGTAGGACACACACACTGCCTTTACGCAGGGTTAACAATCACACTACTGTTACTCATTCAGGTAGACACACACACGATGGTTACGCAGGTTAGACACCACACACACTGATGTTACTGACAGAGTTTCACCAGACATCTGCGGGTACGCGCAGGTAGACAGCATCACGGAGTGTACTGAGCGTAACACACACTACTGTTACTGCGGGTAGACCAGTAACACACTGCTGTTAACTGCAGTCGACACATCACACTGCTTGTTACTTGGCGGCAGGTTAGACTACACAAGCTGCTGTGTTTACTGGCAGTTAGA
>NW_019949457.1:8144-11067 GCF_002910315.2 Salvelinus sp. IW2-2015 | reverse complement strand
ATTGCGCTTGAGAAGAGTGCATCATCACTTCATTTGGAGGTCTCATCTCATCAATGTGGAAGCACTAGATCCAATATATAATAATATTTTTTTTTAAATCAAAACATAGTTCTCAGAAAAGCACACAAATATGTATGTCTTCCTGTATATTTGCAATGCACGTGTGTTATTAAGAGACTGATTTTGGTTTGCTTGGTCTTGAGCTTCCTCATTTGTTCTGTTTGTTTCGGTCGTGCTGCGATCTACTTCTGGTCCCAGTTGTAGTCCCTACCTCTCATCTACCTAACAATACTTCATGTGTTTTCAGTTGGAGGACTGTGTAGAGGGAGCTGTAACATAATCTAATCTACGAGGTCAGGTTTATCTGTGATGGTAATTGTTATCTTTGGTATTCATCTGCTAATATTAGCTTCCCTAAATGACTACTGACCTTGCAATAACATTCTTATTAAACTAGTACATCATTATTTGAGACCAGTTGAGCGACAGACATTTCCTATGGCTTTAGTCATCAACTAGCAAGAAGGAAATATTGTATTAATGTATGTTGTGTGTGTTGTGTGTGTGTGTGTGTGTGTGTGTGTGTGTGTGTGTGTGTGTGTGTGTGTGTGTGTGTGTGTGTGTGTGTGTGTGTGTGTGTGTGTGGTGTGTGTGTGTGTGTGTGTTGTGTGTTGTGTGTGGTGTGTGTGTGTGTGTGTGTGTCCAGAAGCTATTATGACTTTTGGCTTTCACCTGGAATTGATTATTTATGTCTGAGAAAAAAATATATATATTACACAATACAAATATAATAACAAATATCGAAATATAATATATAATAATTATAATATAATGAAATATAGTGGTATGATAAAAACATTATTGTGAATGAATAATCCTTTTCGTACTTTATAATATGTCCATATATAGTTATAATCTGTTTTAGGAACATCTACCTCAAAATATTTAACCTTCTTTATTATTTTACCAAACATAATCATGACATTAGTGATAGTCAAAATCTGTTAAAGTTGTAAACTTCAAAATCACCATTTGGGCCATTTAAACAGCATACGTCCCTCCAATAGACAAGGGGAGAAGGGTAAAGGGCTCTATCTTGTCATTCTGAGCATATGCAATGTTTTTTACCTCCAATGTAAAAAACAAATGTTTGACTTCTACACAAAATTACTTCTTCACTTATTTTAGGTTTTAAGGAAGTGTGCAGGTCGCAATCCTTATTGTAGAGGTATTAAAGTTATGTATTTAGATCCGCTTTTTCAAGACAAATTCAGCGATTGATTTGCCATGTCTGTGCCGTGAAGCAGTCCAGCTGGATAAATGTTTTCCTGAGGACCGCTCCTTTGACGTATTATTGCAGTGAAGTGATGTAAATGGATGTAATGATGCAGCCGACCACCAGAGGGAAGCAAATAGATGTTAATTCGACAGAGGACGTTGACATGGTCTTAGGAAGGTCTGGATGGCTGTCTTCTGACTTATAAAACGGTGGGAAATCAATTAAATAATAAAGTAATAAGTTAACATTTAAATAAGTTAACATTTAGATATTTTTTTAAGTAATTCTAGTGTCCAATTTCGGGAACTGTCAGTTTAAGAGGTTTTAACTACTAGAGCTGAAGCTGTATTTACATATTTAATATTTTATTCTACCCCTTTTTCTCCCCAATTTTGTGCTATCCAACTGGTAGTTACAATCTTGTCTCTTCGCTGCAACTCCCGTACGGACTCGGGAGAGACGAAGGTCGAGAGCCGTGCGTCCGCCGAAACACAACCCAACCAAGCCGCGCTGCTTCTTGACACAATGCCCACCTAACACGGAAGCCAGCTGCACCAATGTGTCTGAGGAAACACCGTACACCTAGCGAACGTGTCAGCGTCTCCAGGAGTCACAAGAGCACGATGGGAGAAGGACATCCCTGCCGGCTATACCCTCCCATAACCTGGACGATGCAGGGCCAATTGTCTCCCGGTCTCGGCCGACTGCAACAGAACCTGGATTTCTAGTGGTACAGCTAGCAGTGCAAGGCAGCGCCTTAGACCACCACTTAGAGAACCACGAAGCTGCATTTTATGATGTTTATTTGGCATATACAGATGCCGTATCTGAATTTGATCATCCTGTTGTTGAAGGAAATGCAAACTTGTAGTGTATTCAAGGTTTAAAAAAAGGCATCTAAAGTTTGTAATTTCCACTTTAGAATTTCAGACTTGATTTGCCCTAACGAAAAAATATATCAACCCCTACATTAATTATAATCCACAAAACAATTCACATGTCCTGTTGCTGCAGGATTGTGAACCGTGACGCTTCACAGCAGAGGCCTTGTGCCTCTGTTCTGATTGTAATCAGAGGTTTTTAATCCAACAGCAGCTTTCTCAGATGGTACGTCCCAAATGGCACCCTACTAAGTGCACTACTTTTGACCAGAGTCTATGGGCCCTATATAAGGAATAGGGTGCCATTTTGGACACAGCCTCAGAGGGGTTTATGTTCAGCTTGAGGAAGGGGTGTAGAAGTGTCACACTCATCCTTCTAACTGGGGAGAAGAGATTTAAAATATATATATATATTTAACCTTTATTTATCTCGGCAAGTCAGTTTAAGAAGAAATTCTTATTTACAATGACGGCCTACCCCGACTGAGCCTTAAACCCGGACGACGCTGGGCCAATTGCGCGACGCCCTATGGGACTCCCAATCACGGCCGGTTGTGATACAGCCTGGAATCAAACCAGGGTCTTTAGTGACGCCTCTAGCATTGAGATGCAGTGCCTTAGACCGCTGTGCCACTCGGGAGTATTTAATTCTATCTGGGGAGAACAGATTCATTCCTTCTATCTGGGGAGAACAGATTCATTCCTTCTATCTGGGGAGAACAGATTCATTCCTTCTATCTGGGGAGAACAGATTCATTCCTTC
>NW_019949457.1:6037-8124 GCF_002910315.2 Salvelinus sp. IW2-2015 | reverse complement strand
TTCATTCCTTCTATCTGGGGAGAACAGATTCATTCCTTCTATCTGGGGAGAACAGATTCATTCCTTCTATCTGGGGAGAACAGATTCATTCCTTCAATCTGGGGAGAACATATTCATTCCTTCTATCTGGGGAGAACAGATTCATTCCTTCTTTGTCTAAGCTACAGAATGAAAATGGCTTCCCTGTGCAACTAGGCTACGTGATGTTGTTTGAGACACAACAAGACTAAAATGGTTTAATTAGGAGCAGCCGTGGCAGGTTTGGGACACTCCACGCTATCACTGGCATTTACATTAAGTGTTCATGCTCAGCTCTGTAAAAATAGGCTGAGATTGGGTCCTCAGCTCTGCCTCAGCTCTGAGGATAGAAAGAGCTAGCAGACATAGCCTGCCTGGAGGCTGGAGGCTGGAGGCTGCATCATTACAGCTCACTGGATTTAAAATGGGGGAGCGGGGGAGAGAGCGAGGGAGAGAGAGGGGAAGGTCGAGAGGATCTTAGCAAAACACAGATATCTTCTTATAGGCTCATTTCTGCTCTATCTGGACTGTTTGATGAGAAGGACATCAGAGGGAAGCCATTACTGGAGAGTTGCTCATTACAAACGCCAAAACAAATCCCAAATCAACATGTCTTCGTATGCATGGCTCTGCCTATCCTCAAAAGCCAGCTGTTACTACTCTGCCGTGACCAGAGGTAGAATACTGTCAAATGTAAAATGTAACATTTAAAACAAAAAACTTAAATTGTTCTTTTTTTTTTTTTTTGAATACAGTATTGTAATTGTACATAGCATAGAGTGTACTATGGGGAAATTAGGCAGTTATCGTATGGTAGGCTATGAACAGGTCCAGGACGCACGCACGCATGCACGCACGCACACACACACACACACACACACACACACACACAGTACAGAACTGCTCTAGTGTAGTGTGACATTATAAAGCCATCATGGATCACTAGTCACCAGTCAGCGACCGAGTCTTTTCTCCCCCAGCGTCTCCACTAGAATTCTTTAACTTTACAAAAGGGGACCGTGGATTCACTCTTAAGGCTTTGTGTTTCCTGTGTACTATGAGGGGCTGTGGATTTACTTAAAAGGAGAGATTCACCCGTTTTGAATCGTATATTGTTTTTGTGCATCTCTGAGCGATGTTCTGTCCATTCCTGGGGGCCATTCCATGTTGTCATGTGTATCTGAGCTATTGCCTTTCAAGCAGGCAGAACGACATAACATTGAAATAAAGCTGCTCTCACTCTACTGTAACCCTTTGCGTTGGCTTCTTGGTCCTGTGGTGGGACTATTCCCACTGTCATCCGTCTCTTTTCCCTCTTGGCACGCTGCTCGGTCTGTAGTGGTGGGATATTCCCATGTCCAGCTCTCCTTTTCCTCCTTGGCACGCTGCTCGGTCCTGTAGTGGTGGGATATTCCCATGTCCAGCTCTCCTTTTCCTCTTGGCACGCTGCTCGGTCCTGTAGTGGTGGGATATTCCCATGTCCAGCTCTCCTTTTCCTCCTTGGCACGCTGCTTGGTCCTGTAGTGGTGGGATATTCCATGTCCAGCTCTCCTTTTCCTCCTTGGCACGCTGCTTGGTCCTGTAGTGGTGGAGATATTCCCATGTCCAGCTCTCCTTTTCCTCCTTGGCACTTCTGCTTGGTCCTGTAGTGGTGGGATATTCCCATGTCCAGCTCTCCTTTTCCTCCTTGGCACGCTGCTTGGTCTGTAGTGGTGGGATATTCCATGTCCAGCTCTCCTTTTCCTCCTTGGCACGCTGCTCGGTCCTGTAGTGGTGGGATATTCCCATGTCCAGCTCTCCTTTCCTCCTTGGCACGCTGCTTGGTCCTGTAGTGGTGGGATATTCTGTCACGTTCGTTTGTAGAAATGAGCGGACCAAGGTGCAGCGTGCGCAGAGTTCCACATATTTATTAAGGTGAAACTTCAAACAGCAAATTTTTTGCTTTTCTTTCAAAAACAAGGACATTTCTAAAAGACCCCAAACTTTTGAATGGTGTAGTGTATATATTGAAATCTTCCATGTATGATAGATGGGGTTTTTCACAATCTAAAAGTCGTTTTCCTATTAAA
>NW_019949457.1:0-361 GCF_002910315.2 Salvelinus sp. IW2-2015 | reverse complement strand
CCACTACAGGACCAAGCAGCGTGCCATGGAGGAAAAGGAGAGCTGGACATGGGAATATCCCACCACTACAGGACCGAGCAGCGTGCCATGGAGGACAAGGAGAGCTGGACATTGGAATATCCCACCACTACAGGACCGAGCAGCGTGCCATGGAGGACAAGGAGAGCTGGACATTGGAATATATCACCACTACAGGACCGAGCAGCGTGCCATGGAGGACAAGGAGAGCTGGACATTGGAATATCCCACCACTACTTGACCGAGCAGCGTGCCAAGGAGGACAAGGAGAGCTGGACATGGGAATATCCCACCACTACAGGACCAAGCAGCGTGCAAGGAGGAAAGGAGAGCTGGCATGGGA
>NW_019949456.1:0-11083 GCF_002910315.2 Salvelinus sp. IW2-2015 | reverse complement strand
AATGAGATATCCATATTGTCATATAGGGCAGGAATCCTATGAATGATTACCATATTGTCAGTAATAGGGCAGGGAATCTACACTTAAATGATACCGCATATTGTAGTAATTAGATTCCCTGGCCCTATTACTGACAACATGGATATCATTCATGTAGATTCCCTGGCCCTATTACTGACAATATGGGTATCATTAATGCATTTAAATCACCATTTTATCTCTGCAGGCTTTATATTAGAATTTATTTCAAAGACAGCTCTTGAAAATAGTAGTTTGGATGTAGATGGTGAAAATGCTAGTCAGGAGTTTATTTTCTGAAATCCCCTGATACAGAAGTCCTGGATGCTTTGTTAACATTAGACATGATTACATCCCCATGGGCTGGCCATCTGGAGCCTGGTCTGCTGAAGTGTTCAGCTCCCCTTATTGCTGGATCAGTAGCCCACATTATTAATTTAACGTTGTTATCAGGAAGTTTTCCAAAAGCTTGGAAATCCACATATGTGCTGCCACTCCATCAGCCCAGATTGAGCTTGTTTCTCAGTACCAGTACCAGAGTTCACTGCAGTCAGATGTACTGGTGCCACTCAGTCAGTTAACATTATTGATTAAGGAATTCTATGTAATTGAATGGGATTGCTTTTGTTAATTGTGTGCTGAATTATTTTGTTTTATAAATGTGTATATTTTCATTTTCTGTTTTTATTGTAATGTGTACAGGGCTCTCTTGTAAAATAGATTTTTAATCTCATTGTGACTCCCTGTTTAAATAAAGGTTAAATAAATAAATACAATTAAATGGGCTAGGACGGACGTAGTCAATAACTATTTATAATAATTATATTATAATTATAATAATTATATTATTATAATTTATAATGTACATAATTCAGAACATGGGCTGTTCTTACAGTATTCTCCCTGAACACCAAGTCAGAACTGCAGCATAAATGAAGAGGGCATATAAGCAGACAATGAAAGCTCTTACAATATTTGAGGATTACATTTCTCTAAAACAGGCTATAGTCTACATGTGCACCACCAAGTCAGTGCAGTAGGCTAAGTTATGAGAGGGGATAGGCACAAAATTATTAGGGTGAGGCACATGGACTATTAACACCTTACTACACAACATACACTTAGTATTACTTTCTTAGCTACAGTATACATATCTCCCTGGCATATTACATCATTTGTAGAGCAGCATTCAATACATTTTTTGGACTCACCTTGTTTTGCTGTGCTCACTTGAACAGGAAGGTGGCGCAGCGGTTCTTCTTCGTGGGCAAATTTTGTCATCAAAGTCTGACATTCTCTGGATTTATGGTGCTTTCACGACAACTGGGTTGAATCATGACGTCAGTGATCTTCAGGTCGGAGCTCTAGAAAGAGACCCGAGTTCCCAGTTGTCTTGAACTCACTAAAGTCCGATGTTGCAGTTCCCGAGTTCCCAGTTGTCTTGAACTCACTAAAGTCCGATGTTGCAGTTCCCGAGTTCCCAGTTGTCTTGAACTCACTAAAGTCCGATGTTGTAGTTCCGGTACAGTGTTTTGAGCGAGGCCAATCATTGCTATTGAACAGTTTGCCAGGTGAATGTTTATCGTTTTAAACTTGGAATAGAGACACTTAAACGTGACTTAGCCTATCACTGAATAGCAGGCTAATACTTGGTTAGTCACTGATTCTTCAAACCGATAAATTGTTGACTTGCGATTTCACTTGTTGTGTAATGTTATGATCAAATGCACCGATTAGTTATTATCTTTCTCTTCGTATGCAAGGATTATAAGAGAATTTGCAATAATTGTCGACTTGATTCATGAAGACGTAGCTTACAATTTTGAATTGTATGAGTTGACATGATCAGTCCAATCAAAGTATGTAGATATATGTGATTTGATGTCATTTTATCTGTGGCAATGACTTGACGCTTTCTTGGTGGAGCTTTTAAATTTCTTGGCATACACCGCAAGTGGGCTTGAATTTCTGCTACTCTTAGACTTGGCAGTGCCGTAGTCCCCATGGGAGACATGACAATGGCCAACGCCATCAGGTCGGCATGGTCTGTAAGATTCGTTTGACTCCGCACATAGGAGTAGGCATGGTTGTAACGTTGAACCCCTCATAAGGAAGTGCAGCCTGGTGTAAGTTTGACTCATATATAGAAGTTGCAATGTCTGTCAGTTTGACTCTCATATCAGGGGAAGTCAGCATGTGAAGAGTCCCCACATTGATGATGGTCGTAACGTTTGATCCTATATAGGAGTCAGATGTTCGTACGTTTGACCTAAGGGAAGCATGGTCTGTAAACGCATGTTTTGGTTCAGAGTGATGGTTTACGTGATGAAGTTTTGTAATGCTGTTTTGTTTATAGTGTTAAGATTTGATCTGACAGCGTGCAACCTGATGTATTGATCTGCCAGAGTGACACTGATGTATTGATCTGACCAGGTGACCTGATGTATGGATGTGCACAGCGATCAACCTAGATTGTATTGATTGACCAGGTGACAACCCTGATGTATTTGATCTAGACCAGTGCGACACCTGATGTATTTGATCTGACAGCTGTCACCTAGATGATATTGTCTGACAGGTGACAACTTGATGTTTGATTCTGAACCAGTGACAGCCTGATGTATTGATCTGACGGGTGACAACCCTGATGTATGATCTGACCGGTGAAACCGATGTATTACGGCGACTGGGTGACAAATAGATGTCTGAACAGGTGAACCCTGAGTATTGATCTGACAACCTGATGTATTGATGTACCAGGTGAAACCCGATGTAATTGATCTGATAGGTGAACCCTGATGTATTGTATGTGACGGGTGACAACTGAATGTATTGGATCTGACCAGGTGACAACCCTGATGTATTGATCTGACAGGTGACACCCTGATGTATGATCTGACCAGGTGAACCCTGATGTATTGATCTGATCCAGGTGACAACCCTGATGTATTTGATCTGACCAGGTGACAACCCTGATGTATTGATCTGACCAGTGACACCCTGATGTATTGATTGACCACGTGAAAACTGATGTATGCTCTCTGACCAGTGACAACCCTGATGTATTGATCTGACCAGACCCATGATGTATTGATCTGACCGAGGTGACAACCCTGATGTATTGATCTGACAGGTGACAACCCTGATGTATTGATTGACCAGGTGAAACCCGATGTTTGATTGACGAACGCCTGATGGTATTTGAATCTGACCAGGTGACAACCCTGATGTATTGATCTGACCAGGTGACAACCCTGATGTATTGATCTGACAACCCTGATGTATTGATCTGACCGGGTGACAACCCTGATGTATTGATCTGACCGGGTGACAACCCTGATGTATTGATCTGACCAGGTGACAACCCTGATGTATTGATCTGACCAGGTTCTCCTGCTGGAAGCCTTGTAATACATGTTGTACAGGGGTTTGGGTGTATATGGATTTAATAAACAGATTAATCTAGAACGAGGCTGTTTTAATGTTCCCATCATGTTCTATGTGCTGGTACATGCACGCAGGGTCAGTTTCCCAGATAAAGCCTAGTCCTGGACTGAAGATTTTACATTGAACTTGTTTTTCAGGGCTTAATCTGTGTCTGGGAAACGGGCCCTGAATGTTTTACCAACATCACTTCCTGTACAAGTATTTTCCAAAATGCTTAAATACCAGTAAAAAATAGTCTTCATACAACAACAACATGAAGCATGTRACAAGACAGATGGACCCCTGCAGTCCACGATGGTACGGTCCTGTTCATATTCTTCTAGCRTTGCGAGGGCGACAACCATTGTGTGGTACGGGGGTGTTGTCTGTGATGGACACCACCTTCAATCCTCCCATGGTCAGACCCTTGATGGCAGACTGCACAGAGAGAGAAACACATCAGAACCAAATCAACGATAACGAGTCTAACATATTTTCCTCGTCTCTACAAGACTCTGACTGAACAGATTTTTATTTTACCAGGTAACTTGACTGAGAACACGTTCTAATGTAAAGCAATGACCTGGGGAATAGTTACAGGGGAGAGGAGGGGGATGAATGAYCCAATTGGAAGCTGGGGATGATCAGGTGACTGATGGTATGAGGGCCAGATGCATCATGTCCTGTATCATGTGAACACTATCTCTACGGTATGACTTCTGCATTTCTTCAGTTTGTCAACTGTGATGAAGTCATCAAAATGTTCTCACCAGGCGTCCAGGACCCAGACCTTTCACCAACACACGGACAAACGTCACCCCCACCACCGTGGCCTTCTGCACGGGACAACAATACATTATCATTCATCAGGAAACACAAATTCATCTTTTTGCCAGTTTGTTTGAGGCTGTAGTGCCATCTAGTGGAGAAGAGATGTCTGTAGCAGCCAGACGACAACTATTAACTATCTATATTTCCATATGGTCTCATCTTACCGCTGCAGCTGAGATGCCTGCTGTCTGAGCAGCGATGGGAGTGGACTTCTTGACGTTCTTGAACCCCTCTGTTCCACATGATGTTCTGACCATGAACTGGCCCTCGCAGTCTGTCACCTGGACATGTGTACTGGACGGAGACATTAAAATATATCACCTGGACATGTGTACTGGAGGGAGACATTAAATATATCAGCTATACACATCACAGTCTGTCAGCTGGACATTATAATATACCAGCTATTCACATCACAGTCTGTCAGCTGGACATTACAATATACCAGCTATTCACATCACAGTCTGTCAGCTGGACATGTGTACTGGAGGGAGACATTAAATATACCAGCTATTAAATGTATCAGGTATTCACATCACTGTCAGCTTACTTGTTATATGTGGCTTTGATATGTGCTATGGGCAACTCCTCGTACTTCTTCCCAGCCCATCTCAGCACACTGTCCTGGCCAGGCATCGGAGGGAGGTGACTTAGGGAGGAGGAAGAAACATGGGCAAACTGTTGGAAACGTGACAATATTGACTGTTACAAAAATCTCCTTTCAAACAAGCATACTAAGAATAGAGGAAGGAATATGCTTCTAGCCTTTAACTCGGTGAGGATGTTGCTTGTAAACCAGGGCTTCTGGTTGAGGTATGTACGTACAGTCACTGTGGGAATGACGTCGTCAATGCACTTGTTGCTGAAGCCAGTGACTGAGGTGATATACTCCTCAAAGCCATTGGATGAATCCCAGAACATATTCCAGTATGTGGTAGCAAAACAGTCCTGTAGCGTAGCATCCGCGTCATCTGACCACTTCTGTATTGAGCGAATCACTGGTACTTCCTGCTTTAGTTTTGCTTTTATTTTTGATTTTTTATTTTTTAATCCCCTTTTCTCCCCAATTTTCGTGGTATCCAATCGCTAGTAATTACTATCTTGTCTCATCGCTACAACTCCRGTACGGGCTCGGGAGAGACGAAGGTCGAAAGTCATGCGTCCTCCGAAGCACAACCCAACCAAGCCGCACTGCTTCTTAACACAGCGCGCCTCCAACCCGGAAGCCAGCCGCACCAATGTGTCGGAGGAAACAACGTGCACCCGCCCCCCTCGGTTAGCGCGCACTGCGCCCGGCCCGCCACAGGAGTCGCTGGAGCGCGATGAGACAAGGATATCCCTACCGGCCAAACCCTCCCTAACCCGGACGACGCTAAGCCAATTGTGCGTCTTAGTGCCAGCATCGGTTTGTGGTGGTAAATGGACGGCTACGATATTTTACCTCAGGCGAGCAATACCTCGAGACTTCTTTAATATTAGACATCGCGCACCAGCAGTTATTGACAAATACACACACCTCCGCCCCAACAGATGGAGCTGCTCTGTCCTGCCAATGCACGGAGAAGCCAGCCAGTTCTATATTTTCCGTGTCGTCGTTCAGCCACGTCTCGGTTAAACATAAGATATTATAGTTTTTAATGTCCCGTTAGTAGGATAGTCTTAAAATCGTAGATCGCCCTGTTTGTTTTCCAATGATTGCACGTTGGCCAATAATACGGAAGTCGTGGTTTACCTACTCGTCTACGAATTCTTAGAAGGCACCCCGGCCCCTCCTCCCCCTTTTCCTCACGCTGATGACGGGGATTTGGGCCTTGTCTTGACAAAGCAGTATATCCTTTGCTTCGGACTCATGAAATAAAAAATATGGGTCCAGTTTGAGGTGAGTCATCGCTGTTCTGATGTCCAGGAGCTCTTTTAGGTCTTACGAGACGGTAGCATCAGCATTATGTACAGAATGAATTAAAAACAATGTTGGGAAAAAAACTAAAATAGCACAGTTGGTTAGGAGCCGGTAAAACGGCAGCCCTCCCCTCCGGGACCATTATACCTCATCTGATTCTGGTGACGAACGGTGTGGCTGTTGGACAAGTCGAGGAGACTGAATTACTTGGTGTTCAATGGTTGTAAAGATGGGGAGAGGTCTGTCTCCTTTATTGACACCACACTCCACAAAGCAAGTCCTGCAGGCTCTAGTTTGATCTTATCTTGATTATTGTCCAGTCATATGGTCAGGTGGTACAAAGAAGGACCTAGTTAAGCTGCAGCTGGTCCAGAACAGAGCGGCACGTCTTGTCATCAGAGGGCTGAGATCAAGACAGTCTGAGTAGAGGAGAGATTGACACAGCCTCTCTCGGCTGAGAGTAGAGGAGAGATTGACACAGCCTCTCTCGGCTGAGAGTAGAGGAGAGATCGACACAGTCTCTCTCGGCTGAGAGTAGAGGAGAGATTGACACAGCCTCTCTCGGCTGAGAGTAGAGGAGAGATCGACACAGTCTGAGTAGAGGAGAGATCGACACAGCCTCTCTCGGCTGAGAGTAGAGGAGAGATCAATACAGTCTCTCTCTCGGCTGAGAGTAGAGGAGAGATCAATACAGTCTCTCTCTCGGCTGAGAGTAGAGGAGAGATTGACACAGCCTTTCTCGGTGAGAGGTTGAGGAGAGATTGCACAAGCTCCTCGGCTAGAGTAGAGGAGAGATCGACAGTCTCTTCGGCTGAAGTAGAGGAGAGATCGACACAGTCTCTCTCGGCTGAGAGTAGAGAGAAGATAATACAGTCTCTCTCTCGGCTGAGAGTAGAGGAGAGTTTCATACAGTCTCTCTCTCGGTGAGAGTAGAGGAGAGATCAATAACAGTCTCTCTCTCGGCTGAGAGTAGAGGAGAGATCAATACAGTTCTATCGGCTGAGAGTAGAGGAGAGATCCATACAGTCTCTCTCTCGGCTGAGAGTAGAGGAGAGTTCAATAAGTCTCTCTCTCGGCTGAGAGTAGAGGAGAGATCAATACAGTCTCTCTCGGCTGAAGAGTAGAGGAGAGATCATCACAGTCTCTCTTCGGCTGAGAGTAGAGAGAGACATCAGTCTTCTCTCGGCTGAGAGTAGAGGAGAGACAAATAAGTCTCTCTCTCGGCTGAGAGTAGAGGAGAGATCAATACGTCTCTCTCTGGCTGAGAGTAGAGGAGAGATCAATACAGTCTCTCTCGGCTGAGAGTAGAGGAGAGATTGACCAGCTTTCTCGGCTGAGAGTAGAGGAGAGATTGACACAGCTTCTCGGTGAGAGTAGAGGAGAGATACAGTCTCTCTCGGCTGAGAGTAGAGGAGAATCAATACAGTTTCTCTCGTGGAGTAGAGGAGAGATCATACAGTCTTCTCTCGCTGAGAGTAGAGGAGAGTATCAATACAGTCTCTCTCTCGCTGAGAGTAGAGGAGAGATCAATACAGTTCTTCTCGGCTGAGAGTAGAGGAGAGATCATACAGTCTCTCTCTGCTGAAGAGTAGGGAGAGATCAATAAGTCTCTCCTGGCTGAGAGTGAGGAGAAGATAATACAGTCTCTCTCTCGGCTGAGAGTAGAGGAGAGATAATACAGTCTCTCTTCGGCTGAGAGTAGAGGAGAGATAATACAAGCTCTCTCTCGCTGAGAGTAGAGGAGATCAATACAGTCCTCTCTCTCGGCTGAGAGTAGAGGAGAGATCAATACAGTTTTCTCTTCGGCTGAGAGGAGAGATCATACAGTCTCTCTGGCTGAGAGTAGAATAATCAGTCTCTCTGGCTGAGAGTAGAGGAGAGACTACATTGCATTCATTGTAAGAAACAGTCGTGTAATCCAATTGTTCTGCATAGTCAACTTACACCAGCTCTGAACACCACTTACCCACCAGAATGCGCACCAGGGGTTCTTTTCACTGTCCCAAATCCAGATAATTCTGAAAGCGTTCAGTATTTATATAGAGGCATTATTCATTGAACTCCCATCTCAGATTGCTCAATGTGAACAGAAACCGGGTTTAAAAAAACTAAAACATCTCACACTTCCCTATCTGACCTGGATATGTGTGGGTACTGATTTACAGGGATTATTAAAATACTCAAAACCTCTCCTTGTCTGACCTGGATATTGTGTGGGTACTGATTTACAGGGATCCTATTAAAACATCACAACACTCTCTCTATCTGACATGGATATTGTGTGTGGTACTGATTTTACGGATCCTAATTATACTCACAACACCTTCTCTATCTTGACCTGGATATTGTGTGGGTACTGTTTACGGGATCCTATTAAAATCATCCAACCTCTCTCTGTCTGACTGGATATTGTGTGGGTACTGATTACAGGGATCCTATTAAAACTACTACAACACCTCTTCTCTATCTGACCTGGATATTGTGTTGGTACTGATTTACAGGGATCCTATTAAAATACCTCACAACACCTCTTCTGTCTGACTGGATTTTGTGTGGGTACTGGATTTACAGGGATCTATTAAATACTCACACACTCTCTCTCTATCTTGACTGGATATGTGTGGGGTACTGATTTACAGGGATCCTATTAAATACCTACAACACCTCTCTATCTGAACCTGGATATTGTGTGGGTACTGATTATACAGGATCCTATTAAATACCTCACAACACTTCCTCTATCTGACCTGGATATATTGTGTGGGTATGATTTACAGGGATCTATTAAAATACTCACAACACTCTCCTATCTGACCTGGATATTGTGTGGGTACTGATTACAGGGATCCTATTAAAATACCTCACAACTTCACTTATCTGACCTGGATATTGTGTGGGTTGATTTACAGGGATCCTATTAAAATATCACACACTTCTCTATTGAATGGATATGTGGGTACTGATTTACGGGATCCTATTAAAATACTCACAACCCTCTCCTCTATCTGACTGGATATTGTGTGGGTACTGATTACAGGGATCCGTATTAAATACTACAAACCTCTCCTTATTGACTGAGATTTGTGTGGTACTGATTTCAGGAGACCTATTAAATACCACAACACTTCCTCTGTCTGACTGGATATTGTGTGGGTACTGATTTAGAGACCTATTAAACCTCACAAACCTCTCCCTATCTGACCTGGATATTTGTGTTGTGTACTGATTTACAGAGCCTATTAACACCTCACAAACCTCTCCCTATCTGACTGGATATTGTGTGGGTACTGATTCAGGGATCTATTAATACACTCACAACTCTCCCCTATTGACCTGGATATTGTGTTGGTACTGATTTACAGAGACCCTATTAAAAACTCAACTCTCCCTATCGACTGGATATGTGTGGTATGATTTACAGAGACCCTATTAAACACCCGATACCAATAGAATCATGGCAAGGTGTCTTCTGTACCATCTGTCTAATTACACGCATCACTTGTGGTAAGGTTTGGAAGCATATGGACCTTATTTTTCCTTACAGAGAGAAATCATTTAAAGAAATTGTAGGGAGAAGTCAGAATGGCTGAGAGTGTAGGGAGAAGTCAGAATGCTGAAGTGTAGGAGAAGTCAGAGGCTGAGAACTGTAGGGGAGAAGTAGAATGGCTGAGAGCTGTAGGGAGAAGTCAGAATGGCTGAGAGTGCTTAGGGAGAAGTCAGCATGGTGAGAACTGTAGGGAGAAGTTAGCATGGGGACTGAGAATGTAGGGAGAAGTCATGCATGGATGAAGAGTGTAGGGAGAAGTCAGAAATGGCTGAGACTGTAGGGAGAGGCAGCATGGCTGAGGCTGTAGGAGAAGGCGCATGGCTGAGAATGTAGGGAGAAGGCAGCATGTGAGAAATGTAGGAAAGGCAGTGGAATGAGAGTCAGCATGGCTGAGAACTGTAGGGAGAAGTCAGATGGTGAGACTGTAGGGAGAGTAAATGGCTGAGACTGTAGGAGAAGTCAGAATGTGCTGGAACTGTAGGGAGAAGGCAGCATGGCTGAGCGTGTAGGAGAAGGCAGATGGCTGAGGCTGTAGGGAGAAGTCAGCATGGCTGAGAGCTGTAGGGAGAAGTCAGCATGGCTGAGAGCTGTAGGGAGAAGGCAGAATGTGAGACTGGTAGGGAGAAGCAATGGCTGGAACTGTAGGAGAAGTCAGAATGGCTGAGACTGTAGGGAGAAGTCAGAATGGCTGAGAACTGTAGGGAGAAGTCGCATGGTGAGAGTTAGGAGAAGTAGCAATCGGCTGAGAGCTGTAGGGTAGGAAAGTCAGCATGGCATGAGAGGCTGTAGGGAGAGTCAGCATGGCTGAGAGCTGTAGGGAGAAGGCAGATGGCTGAGAGCTGTAGGGAGAAGGCAGATGGCTGAGAGTGTAGGGAGAAGGAGATGGCTGAGAACTGTAGGGAGAAGTCAGAATGGGCTGAGAATGTAGAGGAGAAGTCAGAATGGCTGAGAACTGTGTAGGAGAAGGCAGAATGGCTGAGAACTGTAGGGGAAGGCCGGAATGGCTGAGAAAACTGTAGGGAGGCAGTCAGAATGGTGGAACTGTAGGGAGAAATCAGAATGGCTGAGATACTGTAGGGAGAGTCAGATGGCTGAGAACTGTGGGAGAAGTCAGAATGGCTGAGACTGTAGGAGAAGCGATGCTAGAACTGTAGGGTGAAGACGTGAGAGGAGGCCGAGAAGCTAGCTGTAGGGAGGAGGCGAATGGCTGCAGAATGGTAGGGAGGAAGGCAGAATGACTGAGAACTGTAGGGAGAAGGCAGAAATGGCTTGAGAAATGTAAGGGCAGAAGAGAATGCTGAGTAATGTAGGGAGGAGGCATTGAATGGGCTGAGAGCTGTGGGGAAGTCAGGCTGGCTAGA
>NW_019949455.1:25403-28510 GCF_002910315.2 Salvelinus sp. IW2-2015 | reverse complement strand
TAGCCATTCCAACGTGGGGACGTTGTCCCTTCGCTCTCTTGACTCTATTTAAATTGCCAACCATTTCAACATGTAGCGACAGCTCCATGCTTTCTGGTCTAATGTAAATTTTGTCACGAGTCCTTTTTATTAACTCTGTGGAAAGGGGCATTCCATGACGTATGGGTATAATGTTTGTGCTCACAGGGGCGTGGCCACTGTCTGATCATAAGTTACTAGGAAAAACTATTCTCATTTAGAAGACTAAGATCACATTGTTATCTTTCCAAAAGTATTCTCATGCTTAATKATTTATTTTATACAACATTCAGATGCAAACCCCATAATTGATAAGRGTATACAAACAAAGCTACAGTAATCTGTGTCTCCTGTCTTTCATGAGGTCACCATATGAAACAAACTCGACATGACTGTTCCTTAAGTGTCCACGGACCGGTCCACATACTCAAAAATATTGTTTAATTCTCAATTTTGGGGAWGTAGGAGTTTTGTCAGGAGAATATTCTTTGTCTCACTTGAAATCCTCTCTCCCCATACTGCATGTCCAAAAGGCGATTATGCCATAAGGAGGATCATGACAGCAGACTCAGGACAACTGAGCTTTGGAGAYATACGCAGATTTAAAGAGGAGTCCATAATTTGCTTTCTAATGATCATGATCTTTTTKTACATTGTAGATGCAAATGTGAAAACGTTGTTTTCACATTTGTCAGGGATGCAATCAATTATTTTTCTGTTTTACACAGTCCTGAACTTGACATTAGTCCAGGAGTTTGGAAATGCTGCTTGAGGTACATTCCTACATAGATCTTCCCATGGGGACAAGAAGTGGGCCAGAGGCTTTAGCCAAAAGTTTGAGGCTGAGTCGCCAGAGGTGTGAACTCGAGTCACATGACTTGGACTCGAGTCAGACTCGAGTCACAAATATGATGACTTGCAACTCGACTTTGACTTTAACACCAATGACTCGTGACTTGACTTGGACTTGAACCTTTTGACTCGACCTGACTTGATACCCTCCCCAAGCCCAAATATAAAAAATGATGCTATTAAAAAAAGTGTGCAGCGTATCAACTCTTCATTTAACGGATTACAGTTTGAACCGGACAGCAGCCAATCTAATTGTGCCAGCTGAGAAAAAGTTGTGCGTGGCAATGTAGAGGAACGTCGGCGGGTGAATTCAGATAGAGCCCTTGGAAAGATGATACCCAAAATTATTATTTTCGGATATAAAGACGCCGCTGTATCAACAAAAAACGGATTGCAACTTGCAAAACATGCAGGAAGAAAATTACAGACGGAGGCGCAACAATTTCCAACTTGGTTCGACATTTGAAGCTGCACGAAGAACGGTAAGTCGTGGCTAATATAGCCGACAGCTATATATTTTATTACTTTACTAGTGTATCATGTAGGCTAYRGTAARSTTAAATCAATGAGCCTCCACACAGTCAGTCAGTGTGGGAATGTGATCATTGCACCCAAGATTGAGCTACAACTGGCTAGGCAGTTGGTAGCCTAAATCCTGCCTGATGTTACTGCTGTTCCTAAAACCATTGACATACGTTAGCCTACTGTAACCACACAGAGTGTGTGTGTGTGTGTGTGTGTGTGTGTGTGTGTGTGTGTGTGTGTGTGTGTGTGTCAAGGTTGGGTGATTTTTTTTGGTTGATTTGGATGGGTCGGCAATATTTGAGATTTTTTTGGTTCAACCGCCTGTCTTGTGAGACACATAGTAAAGGTGAACAGATGATCTATGCATGTGGTGGTTCCCACTGTGGAAGTATGGAGGCAAGGAGGTGTGGTGACATCAGAAGTCGTAAATCAAATCAAATTTTTTATTAGTCACAACACATGGTTAGCAGAATTGTATATGCGAGTGTTAGCGAAATTTGCTGCTAGTTCCGAGCAATGCAGTAATAAACCAACAGTAATCTAACCTACGAATTCCACACTACTAGTTACCTACACACACACACAAGTGTTAAAAGGGATAAAGAATAATGTACAGGTAAAGATATAATGAATGAGTGGTGGTACGAACGGCATGGCAGGATGCAGTAGATGGTATACGAGTACGGTATATACGTATGAGATGAAGTATGTAGGGTATTCAACATAAAGTGGCATAGTTTAAAAATGGCTAGTGGTACATGTATTGCATAAAGATGGCAAGATGCAGTGATGATATAGAGTATCAGTATATACAATATGAGATGGGTATGTAGGGTATGTAACATTGTATTAAGTGCGATTGCTTAAAGTGGCATAGTGGTACAATTTTTAGCAATAATTTCATCAATTTCCCATTTTTTTTAGAGAGTGGCTGGAAGAGTTGAGGTCAGTATGTTGGCCGGCCGCAAGATGTTAGTTGGTCTGTTTAACAGTCTGATGGCCTTGAGATAGGAGCTGTTTTTCAGTCCTCGGTCCCTGCTTTGATGCACCTGTATGACCTCGCTTCTGGATGATAGGGGGTGAACAAGTGGCTTGGGTGGTTGTTGTCCTTGATGATCTTTATGCCTTCTGTGACATCGGGGTTGGTGTAGGTGTCCTGGAGGCAGGTAGTTTGCCCCTGTGATGCGTTCTGCAGACTCACTCCCTCTGGAGAGCCTTACGTTGTGCGGAGCATGTTCCGTACCAGGCGGTGATACAGCCCGACAGGATGCTCTCGATTGTGCTTTCGTTAGAAGTTTGTGAGTGCTTTGGTGACAAGCCGAATTTCTTCAGCCTCCTGAGGTGAAGAGGCGCTGCTGCGCTATGCTCACAACGCTGTCTGTGTGGGTGGACCATTCAGTTTGTCCGTGATGTGTACACGGAGGAACTTAACACTTTGGAGGTGCTTTGCTGGTGAACTTCATGATTTATTCAAGGCACACTTAACCAGCATGGCACACAGCATTCTGCAGCGATACACCATCCCATCTGGTTTGCGTTTAGTGGGACTACATTTGTTTTCAACTGGACAATGACCCAAAACACATCTCCAGGCTGTGTAAGGGCTATTTGACCAAGGAAGTGATGGTGCGGCATCAGATGACCTGCCTCACAATCACCACCCCTCAACCCAATTGAGATGGTTGGGATGAGTTGGACGGCAGAAGTGAAGA
>NW_019949455.1:17427-21918 GCF_002910315.2 Salvelinus sp. IW2-2015 | reverse complement strand
AAAAGAAGCCAACAAGTGCTCAGCATATGTGGGAACTCCTTCAAGACTGTTGGAAAAACATTCCTCATGAAGCTGGTTGAGAGAATGACAAGAGTGTGCAAAGCTGTCATCAAGGCAGAGGCTGGCTACTTTGAAGAATCTAAAATCTAAAATATATTTAGATTTGTTTAACATTTTTTTGTCTGGCCATAAAATTGATGTTAGCACTACAAATATATGAATTATAATAAATACTTATTWGGCAAAATATTGACAATGTTGTTCAAAATCAGGTAACTAAACTTAATAGCATGTAATGTTGAGTCTCTTGAAAATAGCCACTTTTCAACCTATAAATCACATCTGCAATACAAGCAATATAGCTTATTTAACGTGATAGTGGGCCTATTCAGTTCTCTAGAGTAGGCCTCCACATCAACTGGCTGGGTTGAATGACACTGCCCAACAATTTCCRAGTGACACATTTCAGTTTGCTCATGAGCTGATTATAATTCAATGAATTTAACAGCTCCATTCGTCCCCTCTCATAATATAATTCCATCCTCATGTCTTTTCAAATCTACAGAGGCTATTTCATGAAAATTGACCTAGGTCAAATATGAATAAACGTCCACACTTAGGCCTCATTTGACATTTGTGTCAAATCTCATTGTTACAGTGTAGCCTAACTAATATACCAATATCACCATGCCTGTTACATCTATCCCGAGGGTAGGCAAACTTTTTGGCTCGAGGGTCACATTGGGATTTCGATATTCAACGGAGATCCCCAAAGATTTTTTGGGGGAACGATTTGTTTGTCAAAGTCAATTTGTGGGCCAGAAAAAGGGCTGTTATTTGAAAGTACTGTATATACTGTATATACTGCAGGTCCATTATAATTTCTACATACTTTCTATCTAGTTTTAGATTCTATCTAGAATCGGGCCCCCTCCGCTCATGAAGACTGTGTTCCCTCGTTTGCTGTGGCCGACGTGAGTGAGTCATTTAAGCTTGTTAACCCTTGCAAGACTGCCGGTCCAGATGGCATCCCAAGCCAAGCTCAGAGCATGTGCAGACCAGCTGGCTGAAGTGTTTATGAACATATTCAATCTCTCCATATCCCAGTCTATTGTCCCCACTTGCTTCAAGATGTCCACCATTGTTCCTTTACCCAAGAAAGCGAAGGAAACTGAAATAAATTACTATCGACCCGTAGAATTCACTTCTGTCATCATGAAGTGCTTTGAGAGGCTAGTTAAGGACCATATCACCTCCACCTTACCCGACAACTTAGACCCACTACAAATTGCATACCGCCCCAACAGATCTACCGGCGATACAATCGCCATTGGACTGCACACTGCCCTACACTACCTGGACAAGACGAATACCTATGTAAAAATGCTGTTCATTGACTACAGCTCAGCCTTCAACACCATAGTGCCCTCCAAGCTCATCACTAATCTTAGGGTCCTGGGTATGAACCCCTCCCTGTGCAACTGGGTCCTGGACTTCCTGACGGGCCGACCCCAAGTGGTGAAGGTAGGCAACAACACCTCCGCAACGCTGATCCTCAACACAGTGGCCACACAAGGGTGTGCGTGCTCAGCCTCCCTGATCACCCACGGCTGCGTGGCTATGCACAGCTCCAACTCAATCATCCCGTTTGCTGACGACACAACAGTGGTAGGCCTAATTAACAACAATGACGAGACAYCCTACAGGGGGGAGGTGAGAACCCTGGCGGAGTGGTGACAGGAAAATAACCTCTCKGTCAACGTCAACAAAACGAAGGAGCTGATCATGGACTACAGGCGAGAGCACGCCCCCATCCATATCGAKGGGCCACAGTGGAGAGGGTCAAAAGCTTCAAGTTCCTCTGCGTGCACATCACTGATGACCTGAAATGGTCCCTTCACACAGACAGTGTGATGAAGAAAGCGCAACAGCACCTCTTCAACCTCAGGAGGCTGAAGAAATTCAGCCTGGCCCCTAAGACCCCGCACAGGTCAGAGTTCACCCCCCCCTAAAAAAAATAATAATAGTATACTATAGAAAAACCAATCGTTGTCCATGGTGCTGAAAATTGCAACATGTCGATGCCCATACATGCCTATCTAGATCGATAATACGGATACTGTGGTGTTCAGGGCAGCAGATAATATAATATAATTTAATGAATATAATATATCAATATATATTAAAGTTAAAATTAAACCATTGGCAGAATTGTATAAATAAAATTGTTTCATGCAAGCAGCCTGACTAATCAGCTACCAATAGATGTTTTTTTAATAATACAATTTGTCCATGTATAGGCTACGATCACCTGCATGACATGTGCCGTCCTTGTGGGCTCTCATCCCCAAGCTTGGATAGAAAGTTGTGCTTAAAAGCCATTATATTAAAGCCAACTTATACATTCAGGGTTCGCACAGTCAAATACAATACTTACCAGGAATTGTTGATTATGGCACTTCCGGCGCCGACCGAGATGGCCGCCTCGCTTCGCGTCCTAGGAAAATATGCAGTATTTAGTTTTTTAATGTGTTATTCCTTACATTGTACGCCAGGTAATTCCTTAAGGTTTCATTAGCATACAAGTCGGGGAGGACTACTGAAATATAAGAGCAACGTCAACTCACCATCGTTACAACCAGGAATATGGACTTTCCCGAAGCGGATCCAGTGTTTTGGCCTTTCCAACCAATACAATGGATTCTGATCCCAGCCGGCGACCCTAAGCGACGCCCGTAAAAGGGGCAAACGAGCCGGTCTGCCTGGTAGCTTCGAGACGGCACATTCCGGAAGCTTCACTCCCAGCATATACTCGCCAATGTCAACAGTCTCCTTGACAATAAGGTTGATGAAATCCCGAGCAAGGGTAACATTCCAGAGAGACATCAGAAGATTGTAACGTTCTCTGGCTTCACGAAACATGGCTTCACTCAAGAGAAACGCTAAATTCGGAGTCGGTCATCCAGCTGGTTTCTTTCACGCATCGCGCCGACAGAACAAACATCTTTCTGGTAAGAAGAGGGGCGGGGGTGTATGCCTTATATTAACGAGACGTGGTGTGATCATAACAACATAAGGAACTCAAGTTTCTTGCTGTTCACTGATCTAGGAAATTCCTCACAATCAAATGTCGACCCGCATTATCTACCAAGGGAATTCTCTTCCGATTATAATCACAGCCCGTAATATGTTCCCCCCCAAGCCAGACACATCGATGGCCCTGAAAGAACTTTATCTGACTCTTTGTTAAACTGGAAACCACACACCCTGAGGCTGCATTCATCGTAGCTGGGGATTTTAACAAGGCTATCTTGAAAACAAAAACTCCCTAAATTCTATCAGCATATCGATTGTGCTACGAGGGCGGTAAAACCTTGGAAAACATTGTTATACTAACTTCCGCGACGCATATAAGGCCCTCGCCCCACCGCCCTCCTTTCGGAAAAGCTGACCCACGACTCCATTTTGTTGCTTCCAGCCTACAAACAGAAACTAAAACCAACAAGCTCCCCTCGCTCAGGTCTGGTTCAACGCTGGTCCCGACCAATCTGATTCCACGCTCAGACTGCTTTGATCACGTGATTGGGTATGTTCCGCCTTTGCGTCGCAAAAACACAATATTGACGAATACCCTGATTCGGTGAGCGAGTTCATTAGAAAGTGCATGTGACGATGTCGTACCCACAGCAAGCGATTAAAAACATTCGCCAAACCAGAAACCGTGGATCTGATGGCAGCATTCCGGTGAAACTGAACAAAGTGGAACCACTGCTTTTAACGCAGGGCAAGGTGACCGAAATCATGACCGAAAAATAACAAACAGATGTAGCTATTCTCATCCGAAGGTAAGATCAACAAGCTAAAGTCCCAGTATAGAGACAAAGTAGTAGTCGCAATTCAACAGCTCAGACACAAGAGGTATGTGGAGGGTCTACAGTCAATCACGGATTAACAAAAAAGAAAACCAAGCCCCGTCGGCGGACCAGCGATGTCTTGGCTCCCAGACAGGCTAATAACTTTTTTGCTGCGCTTGAAAGGACAAACAGTGGCCACTGACACGGCCCCGCTACCAAAACCTGTTGGGCTCTCCTTCACTGCAGCCGAGGTGGTAAAACATTTAAAACGTGGTAACCTCGCAAGGCTGGCAGGCCCCAGCCGGCATTTCCAGCCGCGTCCTCAAGAGCATGCGCAGGACCAGCTGGCTGTGTGTTTTACTGGACATAATCAATCAATCCTTTATCCAGTCTGGCTGTTCCCACATGCTTCAAGAGGGGCCACCATTGTTCATGTTCCAAGAAAGCTAAGGTAATTGGCCTAAACGACTACCGCCCCGGTAGCACTCACTTCCCGTCATCATGAAGTTGCTTTGAGAAGACTAGTCAAGGACCATATAAAGACCCCCCCTACCTGACACCCTAGACCCACTCCATTTGCTTACGACCCAATAGGTCCACAAGAACGACGCAATCACAAACCACACTGCACACTGCC
>NW_019949455.1:7979-15714 GCF_002910315.2 Salvelinus sp. IW2-2015 | reverse complement strand
AATTTTCCGGTTGGAACATTATTGAACATTTATGATAAAAACATCCTAAAGATTGATTCTATACTTAGTTTGACAAGTTTCTTCGACCTGTAATATAACTTTTTGAACATTTCGTCCGACTGGACCTAAACGCGCGTTTGAATTTGTTTACCTAACACCCTAACAAAAGAAGCTATTTGGACATAAATGATGGACATTATCGAACAAAACAAACATTTATTGTGGAACTGCGATTCCTGGGAGTGCATTCTGATGAAGATCATCAAAGGTAAGTTATAATGCTATTTTTGACTAATGTTGATTGTGCAACATGGCGGATATTTCTTTTGGCTGGTTTGGGCTCTGAGCACCATACTCAGATTATGCTTTTCCGTAAAGTTTTTTTGAAATCTGACACAGCGGTTGCATTAAGGAGAAGTGTATCTAAAGTTCCATGCATAACACTTGAATTTTCATCAACATTTATAATGAGTATTTCTGTGAATTCATGTGGCTCTCTGCACAATCACTGCATGTTTTAGAACTACTGAACATAACACGCCAATGTAAAATTACATTTTTTGATATAAATATGCACTTTATCGAACAAAACATACATGTATTGTGTAACATGAAGTCCTATGAGGGTCATCTGATGAAGATCATCAAAGGTTAGTGATTAATTTTTATCTCTATTTGTGCTTTTTGTGACTCCTCTCTTTGGCTGGAAAAATGGCAGAGTTTTTCTGTGGCTTGGTAGTGACCTAACAAATTGTTTGTGGAGCTTTCACTGTAAAGCATTTTTGAAATCAGACACTGTGGCTGGATTAACGAGAATTTTATCTTTAAAATGGTGCCTAATACTTGTATGTTTGAGAAATTTAATTTCTGAGATTTCTGTTGATTTGTATTTGGTGCCCTGCAATTCCATTGGCTGTTGGCGAGGGGTTCCACTAGCGGAAAGGGGTGCCGCTAGTGGAACCCCAGTTCTAGACAGGTTAAATGCAAGTAAAACTAAATGCATGCTCTTCAACCGACCGCTGCCCGTACCTGCCCGTCCGTCCAGCATCACTACTCTGGATGGTTCTGACTTAGAATATGTAGACAACTACAAATACCTAGGTGTCTGGTTAGACTGTAAACTCTCCTTCCAGACTCACATTAAACATCTACAATCCCAAATTAAATCTAGAATCGGCGTCCTATTTCACAAAACAAAGCATCCTTCACTCATGCTGCCAAACACACCCTCGTAAAACTGACCATCCTACCGATCCTGGACTTCGGCGATGTCATTTACAAAATAGCCTCCAACACTCTACTCAGCAAATTGGATGCAGTCTAACACAGTGCCATTCGTTTTGTCACCAAAGCCCCATTATCTACCCACCACGCGACCTGTATGCTCTCATTGGCTGGCCCTCGCTGCATACTCGACCCAAACCCACTGGCTCCAGGTCATCTCAAGTCTCTGCTAGGTAAAGCCCCGCCTTATATCAGTTCACTGGTCACCATAGCAGCACCCACCCATAGCACGCACTCCAGCAGGTTATCTCACTGGTCACCCCAAAGCCAATTCTTCCTTTGGCCGCCTCTCCCCAGTTCTCTGCTGCCAATGACTGGAACGAACTGCAAAAATCTCTGAAGCTGGAGACTCTTACCTACCTCACTAGCTTTAAGCACCAGCTGTCAGAGCAGCTCACAGATCACTGCACCTGTACAAAGCTCATCTGTGTACAGGGTACAGTGTCTCCTGACCTCCTGTCTCAGCCTCCAGTATTTATGCGGCAGTAGTTTATGTGTTGGGGGGCTAGGGTCAGTCTGTTATATCTGGAGTATTCTCCAGTGTCCTGTGTGAATTTAAGTATGCTCTCTCTAATTCTCTCTTCTCTCTTTCTTTCTTTCTTTCTATCTCTCTCTCGGGGGACCTGAGCCCTAGGACCATGCTCAGGACTTCCTGGCATGATGTCCTTGATGCCCCAGTCCACCTGGCCGTGCTGCTGCTCCAGTTTCAACTGTTCTGTCTGCGTCTATGGAACCCTGACCTGTTCACCGGACGTGCTACCTGTCCCAGACCTGCGTTTTCAACTCTCTAGAGACAGCAGGAGCGGTAGAGATACTCCCAATGATCGGCTATGAAAAGCCAACGACATTTACTCCTGAGGTGCTGACCTGTTGCACCCTCGACAACTGCTGGATTATATTTTGACCATGCTGGCATTTATGAACATTTGAACACTTGGCCATGTTCTGTTATAATCTCCACCCGGCACAGCCAGAAGAGGACTGGCCACCCCTCATAGCCTGGTTCCTCTCTAGGTTCTTCCTAGGTTTTGGCCTTCTAGGAGTTTTCCTAGCCACTGTGCTTCACCTGCATTGCTTGCTGTTTGGGGTTTTAGGCTGGGTTTCTGTACAGCACTTTGAGATATCAGCTGATGTAAGAAGGGCTTTATAAATACATTTTGATTCGTAAATAGCCCATCCAATCTACCTCATCCCCATACTGTATTTATATTATTTTGCTTCTTTGCACCCAGTATCTCAACTTGCACATTCATCTCCTGCACATCCTACCATTCCAGTATTTAATTGCTAATTGTAATTACTTGCCACCATGGCCTATTTATTGCCTTACCTCTCTTATCCTACCTCCATTTGCACATGCTGTACATTGATTCTTCTACTGTATTATTGACTGTCTGTTGCTTATCCATGTGTAACTCTGTGTTGTGTATGTGTCGAACTGCTTGCTTTATCTTGGCCAGGTCGCAATTGTAATGAGAACTAGTTCTCAACTTGCCTACCTGGTTAAATAAAGGTGAAAAAAAATAAATAAGAAGGGTCACGTTGCAGAAGAATGTTCCATAGCTTCAATACTGCCCTCGTGTGGAATATTTGTGTTATACGACACAACATCAAAAGTACCTAACAAAGTATTCTCAGAGAGAGATCAAGAGATTCAATAATAGAGATCATACTTCTGGTGTCCTTACTAGGACTGACGTATTGGATTGTAAATCAAGCAAAGCTGTTTTCATCCTGAGTAAATGATGGAAAGATATGGACTTCTGTTTGTTCTTAACGAGATGAACTACATATTTTTCAACAAGTCTGCAATATGTCTCAATAGAGGATTGAGATTGGCTGGAGGTATATTATAACTCTTAATCTAAAAGGAGTCGGAGTATGTGCCAGGTGAGCAACCTACATGTTCAGTAGAAAAATCACGATAGGGAGATTATCACGCTCTGACCTTAGTTCCTTGTTTAGTCTCATTTGGTTTGGTCAGGGTGTGAGTTGGGGTGGCATTCTATGTTTTGTTCTATGTTTCTATTTCTATGTGTTGGCCTGGTGTGGTCTCAATCAGAGGCAGCTGTCTACGTTGTCTCTGATTGAGAACCATACTTAGGTAGCCTTTTCCCACCTGGTGTTTTGGTGGGTAGTGTTTCCTGTTTTGTGTTGTGTCACCTTTCAGGACTGTTTTGATTTTCGTTGTTTCACTTTGTTATTGTATTCGTGTTCAGTTATAAAAATTACATGGACACTCCACCGCTGCGTTTTGGTCCAATCTTTCCTGTTCCTCAGATGAAGAAGATCGTCAGAGTAAAATATTCCCTTAAACGGATGTTCTAAAAAACTTAAACATGTCTACCTTAACATCAAAATCGTTGCACAAAATATAAACCTTTATTAAGCAAGGAGATATGGCTCAATATCTTGCTTGATAAATTAAGACACTCAGTCCCGTGGGTTCTGACCATGTGAACGGTCCCCTGCCTCTGATAGTCTTTCTTCTTACCCCGTTGGGTGCGGCATCTCGTCAGTGTGCGTTGCCGCGGTCACCGCGCCCAGTCTCTCGTGGATAAAAAACTGCCACTGGAAGCAGATGAGTCATTACACTGCTGACTGTCAAATAAAACCAAACCGACGCTCACCATGTCTGCAAAATCCTGTAAGGGTTGAAGAACTCGGAGTTGTAAAGCAGATCTGAATGAAAAATATGGTAATCTACCATGGGAAAAGTGTTTCAAAAATGGAACAAATGGACACGTGGGACTGGAGAGAGTCAGTTTCCAAAGCAGCGCTTGGACATGTTGAAAGGTCGTACAAACTAGAAAAATGGATATGAAAAAAACAAAAAGAACTCAACCACTCTGTTACATATCATGTTAATGGAAGGAGAGACATTCCTGGGACAGGAAACTCAGGTTAGACTTCTATTGAAAACAGAAGAGAAGGTGGCAGAACAAAAAGGTGGAGCCTTCAGCACCCCCACCTACATAGGGTATAACCACCCCTTGGTACCAGTTGACCCCGTGTTAAAGACATAATAATCAAAGGAACATTTATCACATTTATTTATTAAGTGGATGATGAAAGTGCAGCCAAAGTAGGAATGAAGGACTTAAAGACGGGCAGCTATGTCCCTGTCAAACCCTGGACAAAGAGAAGGAAAAGGTCAAGTACAAGCCGTGTTTCATTAGAAGAAGGAGAAAGTGAGGAGGAAATGGTTGAAGAGGATGATGAACGCGGAGTATAAACATGAACTCTGCAAGGAATCTGCTGAAAACAAAGGAGACGAGAAAAGAGAAAGAGGAAGGGGGGAAAATGATGATTTATTGAAAGAAATTAACTACACGCTGAAAGCAAAGAAGCAGGCGACAACAGACCTGAAGGCCATCATGGCAACAATTAGCAAACTGAATCGGGACTTTGAACTGGAGACGGAAGAAGAGGAGAAAACAAAAGGAGGAAACAAAACCAGAGACCTGAGATCGGAAAAGAACTCAGTCAGGTCACAGGTAGATGAGATGGATAGAAACTCACCCGTTGAACAACAGAAAGAAGGAAATTAGTAAAGATGGTAAGACTGAGTAGACTGAGTGAGTAAACCAAATGCCCTTACAATATAAATGGTGAATGATCAGCCGGTATGTGAATTTAAATTTGGGGACCTCACTAACATGTGTGCAATGCTGCCTAGATTGTCAAAAGGGGCATCAGGATGGATGAGCAGTTTGAGACACTGAATGGACACCTTACCCGTGTTATGGTGATATCCGTGGTAATGGTGAGTGTGTTCCCACAGCCAATTAGACGAATTCAACCGAAATACTAATATGATGGGAGCAGCCTAGAAGTGCCCCTTGACAGATGTAGGGAAAGACTGTGGGGAGTACTGAGGAACATGTCCCCTGGGGAGAGAGACATGGGACGTCTCATGCAACCTGGTGTTGATGAGAACACTGATTGGGACAAGTGGCATGAACGACTTCAGATAATGTGGGGTGGATGAGATAGGAGAGTGTCGACAGCACTGGCTAATGAGAACCTGTTCATTAACTACTCAGAAACTGCCCGCCTCTGTCAATCCAAAGTCCATAATGAGGTGACCTATTGACTGCCTTAAATGCGACCCTCAGTTTGAAAAAGAAAGCTGACATTTCTCTTGCACGGAGAGAACCTGTTACGAGACGAGTGGGAGAGTGGCTGCATATCCCTACCAAGGAAAAGACCATTGTTCAAACAACTGAGACGGATGTGTTCTACCAGCTCAGACTTCTAATTGAGAACAATGGGGGATAGTTACAACTTCACAATCTGGTGGACGTGAACGCTTTGACCCTGAGTGCATACACTGCACCCTGAACTATGACAAGAGGAGGAGGGATGAACGATTACAAGCAGATGGGAAGAACACATTGCAGCACACAAACCCCTCCATTGTTCTGGACCATGTTACCTGGAAGAGAGGCCTAGCCATCAGGGGTGAGTTGGACAGATCCAACCTTTTCCTGGGTGAGTCGGGAGGTGAGAACCGGGAAAGGTTGTCACACGTCAGCTTACGAACAAATCAGGGCTATGCAGCTAAAGACCTGGGACACATGGTTAAGAGGCTGACCAAATCTCACTGGGACAGAAGGGATGACCTGAAACAGGATCTGTGCAACATTTACACCAATGAGTTTGATGACATGATGATTGATGTTGGCCATGTCTACACTTGCATACCAACTCAGTCTGAAATGATTTACCATGAATCAGAGGCCATCTACACTGAGTACCCCCTTAGACTCATGGCCTTAACTCCAGAAGAAGAGGAAGCCCTGGCAGCAGTACCAGAGGGGCTTTGGTGCCAAGGTGATGATGACGTGTGTCTCATTGCTTCGGCTGCACCCGTGAAAATACAACTGAGGGATGGATGCTCAGGTCCAAGAATAAAACAATACCCAATGTCACCAGAGGGAGAAGAGGGAATTGGCCTGACGATAGACAATCTAACCAGAGGAGGTGTCTTGTATGAATGTGTGAGTCCCTACAACACTCCCATTCTTCCTGTAAYGAAACCCACAGAATGGTTCAAGATTTCAGACCTCTGAATGCAGTTTTAACCAAAGAGATGGCAATGGTACCAGACCCCACCATCGTCTTGAGCAACATACCAACAACTTCTACTGRATTTTCAGTGGTTGGCCTCAGTGGAGCTTTTTTCTCGGTCCCACTCAGTGAGGAAAGCAAAGAGATCTTTGCATTCACCTATAGGGGGCTCCAAATMAGTTACAATCGTCTTCCACAAGGTTATGCTTGCAGCCCTTCGATCTTCAACAGAGTCCTACAAAATGATCTGGCAGACTTGGCTTTTCCCAAAGGGRGTCAGCTMATACAATATGTTGACGACCTGTTGGTTTGCAGCTCTGACATGGACCACTGTAAGGAYGACACTCTTTACTTGTTGAAGAGGCTGTATGAGAAAGTCCACAAGGTCTCGAAAACCAAACTACAATTGTGGAAAGAAGAGGTTCTATTCATAGGACTGAACATTACCCATCAGTGCAAAGCACTGTCAAAAGAAAGGATTGAAGCTATCCTCAATACCTCGAAGCCAACGAAAGTCTCAGAAATGGTGTCATTTCTGGGGTGTACTGGATACTGTAGGCAATGGATCTGCGATTACTCGCTTATTGCACGACCACTGAGGGAAATGTGTGGAGGAGYAGGAAGAAGAGTCCTCAGCTGGACGTCTGAAACAGAAGAGGCATTCATCAGACTCAAACAAGCATTGGCATCTACACCAGCGCTGGGTTTGCCAAACTATGATGTGCCATTTTTTCTATTTGTGGGGGGAAATAATGGGTTTGCTACAGCAGTGCTTACCCAGAGGTCTCAAGGAAGGATGTACTTTTGGTATCCCACTCTGTTCTGGCAATCATAAGCAACAACAACTCCTGCATGACTGGGACCAGAATAGCTGGATATGAATGCCTATTGACCCAACCTAATGTACAACTCAAAAGGTGTACGTACTGTGGTGAATCCTGCACAGCTACTAGCATCACTTGAAGATGGAGAATAACATAATTGCATTGAACAAATCTCGGCTGATTCAAAGGCAAGGCCTGATCTCTACGATACTCCTCTGGACTTCGCAGACATGGTGCTGTGCGTCGACGGTTCAGCATACATAGATCAAGTGACAGGTAAGAAACATGCAGGCTATTGTGTTACATCGTATGGCAAGAAAGTGTACATTGAGCAACCACTGGTAGACTATGTTTCTGCACAACAGGCTGAACTCCTTGCTCTCTCTATAGCATGTGAAAAAGGGACAGGGTTAGATTTGACTATCTACTCAGACTCGGCATATGCTATGGTGTTTGTCGTGGTGTGGAGTTTTGGAGAGAGAGAGGTTTTACCACAGTGGCTGGTATTCCAATAAAGAACAGATTACATGTTGAGTCTTTGTTGGAGGCTATTA
>NW_019949455.1:0-6403 GCF_002910315.2 Salvelinus sp. IW2-2015 | reverse complement strand
CGACAAGGTACATAATCTGTCGTTCTGCCCCTGAACAGGCAGTTAACGCCACTGTTCCTAGGCCTCATTGAAAATAAAGAATTTGTTCTTAACTGACTTGCCTAGTTAAATAAAGGTTAAAAATAAAATAAATAAAATAAAATTAGAGGGGAAAGGGAACACATCTTGGCACACGGGTAACCATTCCAGAAACCCACCTCCACAGCTTTCTGTAGGGAACCCAGCAGTACCATGGGAAAGAATGATTTTGGATGTTAATTACTCCATTTTATGCAAAGGAACAATAACAGGGTTCAACAAAGAAACAGCAATTATACTATTCTGATGTTGGTCACTAGGGGGAAGGAAGCAACATGGGAAGGTGGATTATCCAATAGGACAACAGGTAATAGTTCAGATGCAGGTAAAGAATTTAAGGAGGGTGGGCCCATTGAGACTAAATGGCCAAGGTGGAAGAAGGTTCTTAGCGTACAACCAGGTAACATTTCTCAGCTGATTAAATGCAGAGGACCTCCAGAAGTACAATGGGGAGAGTATCTGACTGGTAGTGTAAAGCCCCTAAATGATAAAGGAGATGTTGTGTTGACAGGATGAAAACTCACCATAACTCCCCCTGTTTGTATCTGCAACTCAGGGAATGTGGATGTAGGGAACACCACTATTTGCCTGTCTTACACAGGCCTAAAAACGGATACCAGTAGTTTTGATGTACTGGATGGGCAACAATTGATAACTAGGRTAAATATGTCAAACATAGGCAAAGGCATGGGGACACCTCCAGATCATCTCTGGATCTGTTGGGGTAATGGCTACATGTTCCTCCCCAGGGGATGGAAAGGGTGTTGTTATCTGGGGGAAACTGAACTGATAGCAGCAACATTACCTGCTTCTGAGCTGTTGAACAGTTCTTTGCAAATTAGTTTCAGATCGAATGACAGAGATAAAAGAGCAGTGGCTCAAAATAATGAATCTTCTGGACATGTGCTGTCTCAGGTAGAGATGGCAGCCCTGGTAATCTGTCCAGGTGCAGGAGTTGTAGTAAAGGGTAAGGGGATTAACAAGTGGACATACTCCATGCAGGCCCTTACTAATTTGACCGTACAGGGTTTTACTCAGTTGTCACTAGATGTGCAGAATTTGAAGGCAGTAGTGACCAGAGATGAAATGGCACATATTGGCTAAAGACAGAGGGGGCTACAGGTCCTTTGGAAGAGACGATTAAGATTACTGTGTCATGTTGCTTCCTGACTCCTCTGACAACATGACAGCTATTATTAATGACCTGGATAAATTAKGTTGTACTCTGGKAAAAGCTGACAACACTATCTTTGACCAAATTGGACACTGGTTTAAGGGTGTATTTTCACATGATGGGTAAGGTAATGATGTTCCTGGATGCCATGATTGTTCCACTTCTGGTAGGACTACTGTGCTTTGCTGTTGCTTTCTGTATAATAACGTGCTTGGCTCAAAAGACTGTTGAACATTTGGGGACTTGGGGTGGTCACAAGAAGGGAGCAAACTTACTTGATGTGGTAGAAGGAAGAAGGAAGAATGGGAGTATAGACAGACTCAACCCACCACTACCAGCATTCCAGGAACCTCAGGAGTGTTTTTGTCCTTTAGCAGGCCATCCCTGGGATCAAATGGATCCCGGGGATTGACAAATCTGTTTGATATCAGAGGAGAATATTATGGTTGATGGTGTGAGACTCTGGGTGAGTCTCAAAGGGGGGAATGATGGGGTCAAATTGGGGTCATGATAGGGGCTGCACCAAATGTTTGATGTATTATAATATTTGTTTATGCTTATGTTGTATTAATAGATTTATAAGGTCCTAGACTACAGATTAACTATTTACATTTAAGTCATTTAGCAGACGCTCTTATCCAGAGCGACTTACAAATTGGAAAGTTCATACATATTCATCCTGGTCCCCCCATGGGAATTGAACACCCTGGTCCCCCGTGGGAATTGAACCCACGACCCTGGCGTTGCAAGCGCCATGCTCTACCAACTGAGCCACACGGGAACTATATATATTATATTCATTATAAGGTTTTAAATTGTTCCACAGTATTTTATAAGTCTCTACCTCTTATAAAGAAATTACTGAGAAATGTGTGAAATTATTGTATGGGGTCTGTGAGAAAGCACTTCAAAGATAAACATAGAGCCCTGCAGGGGAGTAGAAGAGATAATAAGCTAGTCAGAACTCCTCTAGAAATCCACTTGGGGTAGTGGACATTTACTGCTGAGGACTTAGAAAACACTGGAACTATTGTATCTCTTGCAAGTTTGTATAGCTGTGTATGCATGGGTTTGGTCTGAGGAGTAGCAGGTAATGACGTATGCAGTGACATCACAGGGGGCTGACTACAAGCATGATTAAAGCAACTTGGACTTTTCTTATAGGGCAGAACTCAGGAGAGACACTAGTTGTGTATGTGATGTTTGATCTTTGACTTCTGTCTAAAGCTGTATTTTGATTAAAATTGTAATGATTTATAAGTGCACATTTTGAGTGTTCCTTATTTGTTAAGTAAATAAAACGGAGCACAGAAAAACGGAACCAACACTTGCATAGATAAATAAAGATAAAAAATGTTTTTTAAATCCCAACAGAAACAGTTTATCAGTGAAGAGTAGCCTACACTGTACAGAACACAGTTTTCAGTGAAGAGTAGCCTACACTGTACGGACACAGTTTCAGTGAAGAGTAGCCTACACTGTACAGAACACAGTTTATCAGTGAAGAGTAGCCTACACTGTACAGAACACAGTTTATCAGTGAAAGAAGTCTACACTGTACAGAACACAGTTTATCAGTGAAGAGTAGCCTACACTGTACAGAACACAGTTTATCAGTGAAGAGTAGTACACTGTACAGAACACAGTTTATCAGTGAAGAGTAGTCTACACTGTACAGAAACAAGTTTATCAGTGAAGAGTAGCCTACACTGTACAGAACACAGTTTATCAGTGAAGAGTAGTCTACACTGTACAGAACACAGTTTATCAGTGAAGAGTAGCCTCACACTGTACAGAACACAGTTTATCAGTGAAGAGTAGTCTACACTGTACAGAACACAGTTTATCAGTGAAGAGTAGTCTACACTGTACAGAACACAGTTTATCAGTGAAGAGTAGCTACACTGTACAGGACACAGTTTATCAGTGAAGAGTAGCTACACTGTCAGAAACAGTTTATCAGTGAAGAGTAGCCTACACTGTACAGAACACAGTTTATCAGTGAAGAGTAGTCTACACTGTACAGAACACAGTTTATCAGTGAAGAGTAGTCTACACTGTACAGAACACAGTTTATCAGTGAAGAGTAGACTACACTGTACAGAACACAGTTTATCAGTGAAGAGTAGTCTACACTGTACATAACACAGTTTATCAGTGAAGGGTAGCCTACACTGTACAGAACACAGTTTATCAGTGAAAAGTAGCCTACACTGTACAGACCAGTTTATCAGTGAAGAGTAGCCTACACTGTACAGAATACAGTTTATCAGTGAAGAGTAGTCTACACTGTACAGAACACAGTTTATCAGTGAAGAGTAGTCTACACCTGTACAGAACACAATTTATCAGTGAAGAGTAGCCTACACTGTACAGAACACAGTTTATCAGTGAAGAGTAGCCTACACTGTACAGAACACAGTTTATCAGTGAAGAGTAGCCTACACTGTACAGAACACAGTTTATCAGTGAAGAGTAGCCTACACTGTACATAACACAGTTTATCAGTGAAGAGTAGCCTACACTGTACATAACACAGTTTATCAGTGAAGAGTAGCCTACACTGTACAGAACACGTTTATAGTGAAGAGTAGCCTACACTGTACAGAAACAGTTTATCAGTGAAGAGTAGCCTACACTGTACAGAACAATGAATCAAAGGGAAGACATCAATTGCGTTTGTGACACAGGTAAAATCTATGGTCACGTGTGTTTTTTTTTATTTAAGAGGAATATTTTAATTTCTGATTCATTCTGGGTATAACTTGAGTCCTCCCAGTGGTTTCCTATTGAAATGCATTTATACCTATTGTTGCCAGTGTAGGAGGCAAATGGTACGTTTTGTCTTCACATCTGGTCACTTCTATGAACGAACTGCTGTAACTTCCTCATTCTTCTGAGAGAAGCCTAACGGGACAGACGCAAACGTTATCCTGCCGCATCGTGTTCCCTGTTTTACAGGTTGGTACTATGTACAAATACACAATGTCACATAGTAGTAATTGGACGAGGTTAGCTAAATGTAGACGAGTCTGTATAGGAGTTGTGAAGTGTGTACCGGTTAATATAACCGAGTAGAACAAGGCTTAGTTTTCCGGACTGTAGGCTAGTTGTTGTGAAAGTGGGGGGGGGGGGGGGGGAGACTGGTGTCTAGTAGAACACAATGTCGAGGGCTGGAAGTGAAATGGAAGTGAGTGAGGACGAGTTACGTGAAGTGGAAGGTGTAGTGAAGAGCTCGGGAACCTGAGCCTCACTAAACGGACATGTTAAAGAAGAATCTGGTCCAGTAGGAGGGACATTTTTGGAGAGTTGATCCTGGCTTTTTGGCGGGTCCATTTGTTTTTTGGCGGGTTTCTTTGTGGTTTCAGTGTGGGTGTAAAATGAGTTGAGTCCGTGAAGGTAATCTGTAGTGGGCTTGTGATGTGTACTTCTTCCGCCTTGGAGGGATCTTGGTGCTCAATATCACGCAACTCGGGACAAGATCGGTTATTTGATTTGCTCTTAGGAACAGGGCGCCATTGAAAGGAGTGATTACCGGGGGAGCTGTAAATGTGAAGGAGAACCAGTTGAGGGGGAAGATTCCCGGTGTGTGATACTCGTCGTTTTGGTGCGATGTAGTCAGGGTGGGGTGAATGGTGAGAGAAGAGTCAGTAGCTCTATTCAGACCAGATTCGTTTTACTGGGAGAGGTCAGGTAATGTAATGATGTGCTCCAGCACAAAACAGCACATCTGTAATTTTTGTCCCGTCCGAATCTGCCATGTCATACAGTTGTACATGGCAGGAGAGCAGTGGTGGAAAAAATACCCAATTTTCATACTTGAGTAAAAGTAAAGATACCTTGATAGAAAATTACTCAAGTGAAAGTGAAAGTCACCCAGTAAAATACTACTTGAGTAAAAGTCTAAAAGTATTTGGTTTTAAATGAACTTAAATATCACAAGTAAAAGTATAAATCATTGAACATGTATTATATTAAGCAACGATTTTTATTATTATTATTTAGGGATAGCCAGGGGCACAGTTAAACACTCAGACATAATTTACAAACAAAGCATTTGTGTTTAGTGAGTCCATCAGATCAGATGCAGTAGGGATGACCAGGGATGTTCTCTTGATAAGAATGTGATTGGGACCATTTTCCTGTCCTGCTAAGCATTCAAAATGTAACGAGTACTTTTACGTGTCAGGGAAAGTGTAAGGAGTAAAAAGTACCACGTTTTCTTTAGGAATGTAGTGAAGTAATTGTAAAAGTTGTCAAAAATATAAATAGTAAAGTACAGATACCCCCAAAAAACGAGTAGTACTTAAAATTATTTATACTTCGGTACTTTACACCACCAGCTGCAAAGTCCTCTGATAATACTAGTCCCGTGCGAATCGGCATCCTTTTGAGAGAAATGTCTGACTTTGACAGGTGTTTTGTTGCTCACGGTTTGAGCAAGAAAACAACTGATTTGATGAATTGAATAAAGTGCTGGGCATGGCCTATGTATGACGAGCCTACATGTATCAACTTCCCCAGTGAATGATTTGGTTTACCTTATGTACGAATTAATTGAATATCGCCAAATGCATCATTACAAATATTGCGCCTATTTAATGCAAAACCCAGCACTTTAGTGAAAACCCAGCTCTTTCAGGTTGTGAAAATATAAACAAATATTAAGGACACACTCCCGCACCTAAAACGCTACCGCCAGGGCTGAGATTTACCATTGCATTAGGTTTGTTAAAATAGAGCCCTGAATGTCACATTAACGGTGCGTTCGTAAATTCACTCTGGCTATCTACTCCGATTTCAGAGCACTCTCACTCTCATCCGAGTGTGTCAGAGAGCAGAATAACTGTTGAATTTAATAAGAACGCTCAACACACGTTGAATATGGCCAGTGTCGGTAAACGTCGGCAGAAAAGCGTAGTTATTGTTGCCAACAGCACACTTACCGTCACCAACGCTCTGGATAACATGAAAACAGCCTTACCAGCTCTGCTAGGTTAAGTAAAATGATCAGAGTGAGGTGTTCTCTCATTTGTGTCTGGAAGTAGCTAGCAAGCTAGCCATCGTTAGCCAGTTAGCTTGGGTGCTTGACTACGTTGTGAGGGCAGAACGCTCAGATCAACGCTACTCCTCGACCAGAACGTCCAGTGT
>NW_019949454.1:0-11086 GCF_002910315.2 Salvelinus sp. IW2-2015 | reverse complement strand
CCAAGGGGAGACCTTGTTGGTTGTAGGTTACTGTGTGGGTCTTCTATTTTGTCAGAGGTTAGGTGATCGGGTTACGGTGTATGTTATTTCCTGTGGTGAGTTAGCGGGTTTCGGTGTTGTGCGGATGGGTTTACTTGTAGTATTCCGGTTTGCGTCGGGTTGAGTTAAGGGTTACTGTATCTTATTCCTGCTGAGTTAAGGTTACTGTATTCTGCTGGGTTATATGGGTTACTGGTATTATTCCTGCTGAGTTTAAGGGTTATGTATTATCCTAGTGAGTTAAGGGTTACTGTATTATCCTGCTGAGTTAAGGGTTACTGTATTATTCCTGCTGAGTTAAGGGTTACGTATTATTCCTGCTGAGTTAAGGGTTACTGTATTATTATGCAGAGTTAAGGGTTATGTATTATTCTGGCTGAGTTAGGGTTGCTGTATTATTCCTGCTGAGTTAAGGGTTACTGTATTATTTCCTGCTGAGTTGAGGGTTACTGTATTATTCCTGCTGATTAAGGGTTACGTATTATTCTGCTGAAGTTAAGGGTTACTGTATTATTCCTGCTGAGTTAAGGGTTACTGTATTATTCCTGCTGAATTAAGGGTTACCGTATTATTCCTGCTGAAGGTTAAGGGTTACTGTATTATTCCTGCTGAGTTGAAGGGTTACTGTATTATTCCTGCTGAGTTAGGGTTACCGTATTATTCTGCTGAGTTAAGGGTTACTGTATTTCCTGCTGAGTTGAGGTTACCGTTTATTCCTGCAGAGTTAAGGGTTACTGTATTATTCCTGCTGAGTTAAGGGTTACTGTATTATTCCTGCTGAGTTATGGTTACTGTATATTCTGCTGAGTTGAGGGTTACTGTATTATTCCTGCTGAGTTAAGGGGTTACTGTATTATTCCTGCTGAGTTGAGGGTTACCGTATATTCCTGCAGAGTTAAGGGTTACTGTATTATTCCTGCTGAGTTAAGGGTTACTGTATTATTCTCTAGTGAGTTGGGGTTACTGTATTATTCCTGCTGAGTTAGGGTTACTGTATTATTCTGCTGAGTTAAGGGTTATCTGTATTATTCCTGCTGAGTTAAGGGTTACTGTATTATTCCTGTGAGTTAGGGTTACTGTATTATTTGCTGAGTTAAGGTTACTGTATTATTCCTGCTGAGTTAAGGTTACTGTATTATTCCTGCTGAGTTAAGGGTTACCTGTATTATTCCTGCTGGTTAAGGGTTACGTATTATTCTGCTGAGTTAGGTTTACTGTATTATTTCCTGCTGAGTTAAGGTTACTGTATTATTCCTGCTGAGTTTAAGGGTTACTGTATTATTCCTGCTGAGTTAAGGGTTACTGTATTTATTCCTGCTGGAGTTAAGGGTTACTGTATTATTCCTCTGAGAGTTAAGGGTTACTGTATTATTCCTGCTGAATTAAGGGTCGTATTTAATTCCTGCTGAGTTAGAGGGTTACTGTATATTTCTGCTGAGTTTAGGGTTACTGTATTATTCCTGCTGAGTTAAGGGTTACTGTATTATTCCTGCTGAAGTTAAGGGTTACGTATTATTCCTGCTGAATTAAGGGTTACCGTATTATTGCCTGCTGAATTATGGGTTACTGGTATTTGCTATGCAGTTTGAGGGTTACTGTATTATTCCTGCTGGAGTTAAGGGTTACTGTTACTGAATGCAAATGTAAATTAAATTACTTAAAAATCATACAATGTGATTTTCTGGATTTTTGTTTTAGATTCCGTCTCTCACAGTTGAAGTGTACCTATGATAAAAAATGACAGACCTCTACATGCTTTGTAAGTAGGAAAACCTGCGAAATCGGCAGTGTATCAAATACTTGTTCTCCCCACTGTATACATGGTCTGAACTTTTCCAAGGGTTCACAGGTCTGCATATAGGCGTTTAGGCTATTCTGTTTGTTGTGGTAGCAAAATATAGCGCCCATTCAATCAAATTTGGTCTTCTCCACTCCCATAGTTACCTCAGTTAAGTATACAGAGAGGGTAAAACTCCTGTTGGACACCGTGTTTTTATAGCAGGGAACGGCCCAAACAGCCCGGCCCAAGCCAACCAGGCAAAGTGATGATTGGAGGGGTACAGKGATGCAGTACGCCCACCCAGATGAACATCAAAGGGAGGTTTTTCTTCTCTCCTGCCCCTCAAACACACACCCTTGAATAATTCAAATAGCCTTGTACATCTGGGCTTGTTATAAATTAGATTTGAAAGTGGATCTGTTTTTAGCTTGCCTGGCACATCAAACTGGTGTTTATGTAGGACTGGATATAAATACATATACACCCATGCCAGGACTCCCCTCCTACCAGACCAGTTGAACTAGTTAGTGGTACAGACTGGGTAGTTGTCAGTCGTCACTAGTGCAGTAGGAGGTACAGACAGACACTCTGTGTTGTCTTGAGGACGTCCTCTGTAAGTGTAGCTCTGCAGTTGATTATCTCTGTTGTTGATTATCTCTGTTGTTGATTATGTGACAGACTAGTGTGGGTGGAGAGGGGTTGAAAGAAGTGCCGCTGTCGGATTAAAGTCGTGTACTTTATTAACTACTAGTTGAAACATGTTGAATAGATTGATTGCCAGAGTCGTTTGAATGTGGGGGTTTAGGGGTTATCACCAAGTAACAAGACTGTGAAGAGGGAAGTTCGGTGATACGTTGGTGGGGAAAGAAAGGAAGATAGAAGTGGTCGGAAAAAAGTTCACAATTAAACGCAATTTTAAGCCTTGTCTTCTGGTTCACAAACATGTTGCTACTGGTATAGAAATAACTTTTATAGTCGTGTGAGTGAGTGAGTGAGTGAGTGAGTGAGTGAGTGAGTGAGTGAGTGAGTGAGTGAGTGAGAGAGAGAGAGAGAACTGGCTGCCAAATGGGCTTCAGAGAGGAGAAGCAGGAAAAAGCAGAGCTCCCTTTGATTATATAACTGACTTGGTGAACATGTTATCTTTTTTACTTCACTGTACATTTGTTAATTTAAGTCTGTAAATGCAAAGTCAAGAATCAAGACTTTTCACAAACAATTGTAGTGAAGTAATGTAATTAAAAATATATGTCGTATAAAAATGGGGAGAGAGAGAGAGAGAGAAAAAAGAAACAGAGACAGAAAGAATAGAGAGAGAATTAGTCAAAACAGGAACATTTTACATCTGGCTAAAAATTTATAAAGAATGATCTCAACAGAGAAAAATGTCCTCCTGTGTGCTACTATATCCCCCAATAGAATCCCTACACTTTATATGATGACAGCTTCTCCATCCAGAGGGGGAGATCAATCATTTCCAGGCCAGGGACATTGTACCTTGTGGAAACCTAATTGCCAGAACTGGACAGAACCTGACACCCTCAGCACACAGGGGGACAAACACCTACTGGAGGTGACAGTATTCCTCCCAATTATGCCCCCGAGACACAACTATGACAAAACAACCAACAAAAATGGGTCACAACTCCTGCAGATCTGTCACTTGCTGGGTCTGTAGATAGTCAATGGTAGGCTTCGAGGAGACTGCTACGGTAGGTACACCTACAGCTCATCTCCTGGCAGCAGTACTGTAGACTCCTTTATAACTGACCTCAACCAGAGTCTCTCAGAGCGTTCACAGTCAGCCCACTAACACCCCTATCAGATCACAGCAAAATCACAGTCTACTTGAACAGAGCAATACTCAATCATGAGGCGTCAAAGCCAAAGGAACGCTCAATCGATGAGTTAGTTACCGCTCGCTACACTCTGACTGGTGTGAGTTAGTTACCTCTGCTATACACTCTGACTGGTGTGAGTTAGTCTACCCTGCTACACTCTGGGCTGGTGTGAGTTACGTTACCCTGCTACACTCTGCACTGGTGTGAGTTAGTTACCCTGTCTACACTCCTGACTGGTGTGAGTTAGTTACCCTGCTAATATCTCTGACTGGTGTGAGTTAGTTACTCTGCTACACTCTGGATGGTGTGAGTTAGTTACCCTGCTATCACTCTGACTGGTGTGATTGGTTACCTGCTACACTCTGACTGTGGTAGTTAGTTACCTGCTACACAACTGACTGGTGTGAGTTATATCCCTGCTACACTCTGACTGGTGTGAGTTGTTACCCTGGCTATAACTCTGACTGGTGTGAGTTAGTTACCGCTGCTACATCACTGACTGGTGTGAGTTAGTTCCCTGCTATAACACTCTGACTGGTGTGAGTTAGTTACCCTGCTATGACATCTGGTGGTGTGAGTTAGTTACCCTGCTATAATCTCTGACTGGTGTGAGTTAGTTACCCTGCGTTGACACTCTGACTGGTGTGAGTTAGTTACCTGCTACACTCTGACTGGTGTGGAGTTAGTTACTCTGCTCTAACACTGCTGACTGGTGTTGAGTTATTACCCTGCTACACCTGACTGTGTGAGTTAGTTACCCTGCATATACAGCTCTGACTGGTGTGAGTTAGTTACCCTGCTACACTCGACTGGTGTGAGTTAGTTTACCCTGCTACAACTCTGACTGGTGTGAGTTAGTTACCCTGCTACACTCTGACTGGTGTGAGTTAAGTTAACCTCTAACACGCTACTGGTGTGAAGTTAGTTAGCCCTGCTACACTCTGACTGGTGTGAGTTAGTTACCGCTGCTGCTACACTCTGACTGGGTGTAGTTAGTTGACCCTGCTAGTAACACTCTGACTGGTGTGAGTTAGTACCCTGCTATACACTTGACTGGGTGTGGGTTAGTTTCCTGCATACATCTGACTGTGTTGAGTTTAGTTACCCTGCTACATTCTGACGGTGTGAGTTAGTACCCCTGCTACACTCTGACTGGTGTGAGTTAGTTACCCTGCTACACTCTGACTGGTGTGAGTTTAGTTAACCCTGCTACATTCTGACTGGTGTGAGTTAAAGTCGCTGTTAGACCAGCTGACGTAGCAATGTTACTCAACCCCCATGCGTACACAACGTCATCTGACTGGTGCGTGCACGGTTAGTTACCTGGCCTGGTCTTACGCGGTGAGGTAGCGGCTCACCTCTGCACATCAGGTGTGAGTTAGGTCCTATCTCCTGTAGAGTCACTGAACCGAGTGTAGAGCTTTTAGCAAGTACGCAGTGCGTACTAACTGCAACGAGTGTCAGAAGTGTAGGAGGCCATCTCACGCTCAAAGGAATAGCACTCTGACTGGTGTAGAGAGTTTACCTGTACACGCGCCTCGTGGAGCTTGTACAGCCACGAATCTGGACTGGTGTGTGAGTTACGTATAACCTCTGTACTATACAGTCTGACGGTGTGTAAGGTCTGTACTTGACTGCGTTGAGTTATCCTTACGCTCTGGACTAACCTGTGCTACGGGAGAGGTTAGGTAACGCAGCGGCTTACATCTGACTGGTGTGAGTTAGTTTACCTCTGCCCTGACTCTCTGACTGTGTGGCTTACGTTACCCGTCTGATAGGCAGTCTAGAGGATTGGTGTGAGTAAGTTCACCAGCTGGCTACACTCTGACTGGTGTGAGTTTAGTTAACCCTCCACACTCTGACTGAGGTGTGATGTTCAGTTATCCCTGCTAAGCACATTCTCTGACGGTGTGGAGGTTGACTGTCATACAGCTCTGACTTAGAGTAATCTAACATTCACCTCAGACTGTGTGAGTTAGTTTACGCCCTGCTATAATACTCGTGACTGGTGTGATTAGTTACCCCTCATTGACGGTGGAGTTATCCTGACACTGCTGAACTGGAAGTATCTGCTGATGGTTGAGTTACCCTGCTACACTTTGGCTGTGATACCTGCTACATTCGATGTGAGTTAGTTACCGGTCTGCTTATAAGCTTCTGACTGGTATGTGAGTTTAGCTTTACCCGCCTACAGCTGCACTGGTGTGAGTTATTGTTACCCTGCTATAGGCATCTGCTGCTGGTGTGCAGTTAGGTTACCCTGCTATCGGATCACTGACTGGTCGGTAGTTCGTAGTTTCGCCGCTATAAAACGGCTGAGTCAGGATGCGAGTGGATGTAGTGGCAAAGTTAACTTCACACCAGTCGTGTGTAAGCGGTGTAACTCCTACGTCACACCTTTAGGTTCTATGGGTAGTGGGTAATGCGTGAGGGTAACTTAATCACACCAGAGTTCAGATGTAGCAGGGTATTAACTCGTCTACAACAGTCAAGTGTGTAGCAGGGTACGCATGCGCGTACACTCTACGACTGGCAGGTTCGAGAGTTGAGTATGACGGCAGGCTGCTATTAAACCACTCTGACTGGATGGTGAGTTAGATTACCTCCTAACATGTGACTGACTGGCTGTGAAGCTTAGTATACCTTTGCCTAATAGTGTAAAACACGTCTAGTAGCTGGTGTGAACGCTAGGTATACACGCTGCTATACACTCTAGGACACTGGTAGTGAGTGTAAGTTACCCCACTGCGTACATAACCTGACTGGTGTGAGTTAAGCTTACACACCCACGTGTCAGAGTATTATAGCACTGACGTGGTACTGTGTATGAGCTAACTGTTACACCGCTGACTACATTCTGACTGCAGGTGGTGAGTTTGACAGTTAAGCTTGCTAACTAGCAGGTCGACTGACTGGTATGTGAGTTTAGCTTCTCACACCTCGCAATGATCACATGAGCTGATCGTAGGTGTGTGCCAAGTGTAGTTGACCGCACTGGACTCATCAGACCTTCTGACAACTGGTGTGCAGTCTAGTTACCCAGAGTGCTCTGGTAAGCACATGCGGTTGACCTTGAGACTGTGAGTTTACGTCTCCAGCTCAGAGTGTATAGCAGGTACTTAAGCTCATCACTCTATGACATCAGAGGGCTTGGCTGGTGCTGGTAGTCTAGTTCTTGCGGCTTGCTTACATTCTTGTGGGACTGGGTGTGAGTTAGTTACCGCTGCTACAGTGTCTGACTGTTGTGTAGTTGATGATACCCTGCTATATCACTGGGCGGACTGGGTGAGTTAGTTTACCCTGCCACAGCTGATGGGTGTGAGTAGGTTACCGCTGCTATACAGGCGCTGACTGGTGTGGAGTAAGTTTGAGCACCGCCGTACATATGACGGTGTGAGTTATCTAGTTACCTCTGCGGGAACACTCGACTGGTTTGTGACGTTAGTTTACGCTGGGCTGTCTTATGGATCAGTTCGTTGGATCTGGTTGTGAGGTTAGGGTGGGTCCCTGCTACCCTGAGCTGTCGTGAGTTAGGTTACCCTGCGTACAGCTGACTGGGTGTGAGTTAGTGTGACTGCGCTGCGAGCGGTTCTGGCTTGGGTGTGAGTTAGGGTTTACCCTCTGCGATCATTTTCTGACGGCTGTGAGTTAGTACCCTGCGACATCTCTTGACTTGGGTGTCTGAGTTAGTGGTACCTTGCGTAGTATGCTCTGACTGGTTGGTGAGTTAGTTTACTTCTGCCTATAACATCTTACCTGGCTTGGTGTGGAGTTGGTTTTTATTCCTTGGGCTGTGCTATAGGGCACTTCTGACGTGGTGTGTAGTTTTGTTACCCTGCACACTCTGAGTGGTGTTGAGTTAGTTTATCCTGCCTACGATCCGTGTACTTGGTCGTTGAGTTGTTAGTTGTTATTCTCTCTGTTCTTATCTACTCTGATGGTTGTGAGTTGTTTTCTACCTTGTTTATTACATCTCTGACGTGGTGTGAGTTTAGTTTACTGTCTCTGTCCTATCACACGTTAGCTTGAGTGTAGAGTTAGTATCGGCTTGTGGCGATCACGATCTCTGACGGGTGTGAGTTATTGGGTTACTTTCTCTGCTGGTCATCTTGGGGTGGTAGTGTTATTTTAGTTGTTTATCTCCTGTAGTATCCAGCACTTCTGTGAGTTGTTTGTGAGTGTATGTTACCCCTCTGCATGACGACTCTGATTGGGTGTTGATTTTAGTTATCTGCTACAGCTCTGAACTGGGTGTGTAGTTAGGTTTAGTTTCCTTCCGTCTAACTTGACTGCGTGGTAGTCTAGTTCTACCCTGCTAACATTCTGACTGGCTTGTGAGTTAAACGTTTACCTGCTTAAACCGTTTTTCTGACTTGGCTGTGAGTGTTTTGGGTAGGGTTACGACACGTGGCCTTATCAACCTATGCGTTTCTCATGTACGCAACCTTGTTTTCCGGACACGAATTTCTTCTGTGCTGCTTGTACCTCTTCGAACTAGTATCAACTCTCTTTCCCGCAAGACTGGCTGGTGATGCCTTAGTTGGTCCCTCCCCCTGCTTCCCAACGACTCTGCCATCTTTCCTGTTTCCCTCTAGTTTCCAGTACACGCCTTCTCCCGGGCTCTTTTCACCCTGCCTTTCCCCCCTCGTCTGTCTACTACAACCGAGAATATACCCAGCGGCCTCATGCCGCGCTCTCCCGAAGACGTTCCTGCCCCCGCGTGTCTGTGCTTTCCTGCGTGGCTGACTCAGTTGTCCCCTCACTAGTTCCCTGGTCTGGTCAGGAGGGGAGTCCTGCAGGGTTTATATGTAAATTTGTATATCAGTCTACCATCACACACACCAGTTTGTGTGCAGGCAAGCTAAAAACAGATCCCCTTTCAATCTCTAATTTTCCAACAATGTCCAGAGAAGGCTATTTGATTTTCCAAGGGTTGTGTTGAGGCAGGAGAAGAAGACACTCCCTTTGATGTTCACCAATGGGTGTGGCGTTAGCTGTGCAGTGTACCCTTCCAATCAATCGATCTTGCTTGGTTGGCTTGGGCCCGGGCTGTTTGGCGTTCCCTGTATAAAAAAGGTGGTCCCAACAAGGAGTTTACCCTCTCTGTATACTTAATCCTGATACTATGGTTGGGGGGCCGTTTGGCTTGCAGGGCGCATTCATTTGGCTCCAACCATGTAAAAGTCTCTGCCATTGTGGCCATGCAGTGTATACGTGGCGCTTGCCGCTTTGAGGTTTCTATTACGGTGTGGTTATTTTATCATAGTATTCTGTAAGCGGAATCTTAAAAAGAAATAACTTGTATGTTTTTAATCATATTTTATACGTACCTTAATAGCGAACAGTATACTAGTAGATAATACGTATATTAGAAGATATAGGTACTATCCAGGATATAGTACCCTTAAGTCAGCAGGAATATCAGTAACTTAACTCAGCAGGATATAAGTAACATACTCAAAGGAATAAACAGTAACCTTACTCAGCAGAAATACGTACCTAATCAGTCAGAATAATACGGTTACCCTTAATCAGCAGGATATACAGTAACCCTTAACTCACAGGATAATTAAGGTACCCTTAATCAGCAGGATAATACAGTAACTACTCAGAGGATAATACAGTAACCCCTTAACTCAGCAGGAATAATACAGTACCCTTAAACTCAGGCAGAGAATAATTCAGTACCCTTACACTCAGCAGGAATAATACAGGTAACCTTAACTGCAGGAATAATACGTACCCTTATCGCAGGATAATACAGTAACTCTTTACGTCTGCATAAATAAATACAGTATTACACCTTATCAGCAGGAATATACAGTAACCCTTAAACTCGCAGCATATTTTCGTCCTTACTCCAGAATATCGTAAACCTTAATCGCAGGAATTATACGGAACCCCAACTCCTAGGAATAACAGTACCCTTAACTCAGCAGGAAATAAAGCGTTAACGCTTAACTCTGCAGGAATATAGGTAACCCTCACTCAGCAGATAATACAGTAACCCTTAACCGCAGATATACAGTAACTCAACTCAGCAGGAATAATAGGTATCCCATAACTCAGCAGGAAGAATACAGTAAGCCTTAAACTCAGAGGAATAATACGTTCCCTTAACTCGCAGGAATAATCGGTACTCACAGGCAGAAATAGATACGGAACCCTTAACTCAGCAGGAATAAATACGGTAACCTCACTCAGCAGGAATACAGTAACCCTTAACTCAGCAGGAATGATACTAAGACTTAACATCAGCAGGAATAATACGTAACCTATTCGCAAAAACATAACCCTAATCAGCAGATAATAATACAGTAACTCTTAACTCAGCAGGAAAATACGGTACCCTTACTCAGCGAATATAGTAAACCCTCACTCAGCAGGAATAATTAAGTAACCCTAACTCAAGCAGGATAATACAGAAAACCCTTAACTCAGCAGGAATAATACAGTAACCTTAAACTCTGCATAATAAATACAGTAACCCTTCTCAGCAGGAATATAGCGTGTAACCTTAATCAGCAGGAATAATACAGTAATGATCCTTACTCACAGGAATTAAGTACAGTAAGCCCTTAACTCACAGGAATAATACAGTAACCCTTAACTCAGCAGGAATATATACAGAACCTTAACTCAGCAGGAATAATCAGTACTTAAACTCACAGATAATACAGTACCCTTAACGCTCGTTACCGCTACATTCGACTGGTGTGATGTTTTACCCTGTCTATTACACGCTGACTGGTGGTAGTGTAGTTCTTACCCTGCCTACACTCTGACTGGTGTTGAGATTTACCCTGCAACTCTGAACTGTGTGAGTTAAGTACCCTGCTACACTCGACTGGTTGTGAGTTAGTACCAACTGCTTATCACTCTGACTGGTGTGGATAGTGTTACCCTGCTATCACTTCTGACTGGTGGAGTTGTTACCCTGCTACACTTCTGGGACTGGTGTGAGTTAGATTACCTGCCTATACAACTCTGACTGCGTGTGAGTTAGTTACCCTCGCTTGACATCTCTGACTGGTGTTGAGTTATTACCCTGACTATCTCTGACTGGTGTGAGTTAGTTACCCTGCTATACACGCTGCTGGTGGAGTTAGTTACCCTGCTTGACACTCTGACTGCCGTGTGAGTTAGTTACCCTGCTACACTCTGACGGTGATTGTTAGTTACCCTGCTACACATCTGACTGGTGTGAGTTAGTTATCCTCTTCTACACCTGACTGGTGTGTGAGTGTAGTTTTACCTCTGCATCTATTCATCTGACTGGTTGTAGAGTTAGTTACCCTGCTACACACTGATCTGGTGTGAGTTAGTTACCCTAGCTCTACTACACTCTACTGTGTGAGTATGTTACCCTGCTATACACTCTTGACTGGTGTGAGTTGTTTTACCTTTCTGCGTACACTCTGACTGGTGT
>NW_019949453.1:12294-14270 GCF_002910315.2 Salvelinus sp. IW2-2015 | reverse complement strand
TAGGAAACAAGGAAAGGAAGCTATTTAAGCATATTGGAACAAGACCGTCTCTCTCTCTCTGCACTTCTCATATGTACTGCTGTAAGTCATGACAGAGAGCAAGCCATTCACTTCTGTAGACCTCTTGTTGATAGAACCTTCAAGGAGATAACCAAAAAGATTGATCCTATTAGGCAGCTGCGTTCTTGACATCTTGCATGTTGTCGCCTGTGTGGCTCAGTTGGTAGAGCAGGGTTGGGTTCGATTCCCCCAGGGGGAACAGTATGAAAAAATATGCACTCTCTTACTGTAAGTCTCTCTGGATAAAAGCATCTGCTAAATGACTAAACTGTAAATGTTGCCACAGTTTAGTACAAGTGGACACTCAGTGCTAAAAAATATTAACGTAAACTCCACAGTGCAGCTAAAGGTGAGGGACTGTAATAATATAAAACTACAGTGCACTGGAAGAGGGGGCTAAGGGCAATATGGCACATAATATTGGAATCTAGATGTCTGGATAATTAAATTATGGGTACGCTTTCAGAACTATTTCTTTGACTGAACCGCTGCAACAAATGTATTTTAAAGTGCAAATGTCTCCGTTGTCTTGAATTGAGTGATTGATCCATGTAAACTCCCATTATTGACATKCAGACTTCAAAACTAGTTAAGTCAGTGACAATACATCACTTAACTGTAATGTTGCTCACGCTTACAGGTTTAGCAGAGGTCAGGGGAGCACTTAACACAGACTGTGTACTGGACTCACTTTCCATTCTGCTTGTGCATTCAGTTGAGAAGATTAGCCTGCACATGTGAAAGCAAGAACCTACATTCCCCTGTAGCTGATTCAACTTACGTACTACGCACACACTCTCTTCCTAYTTTTTAAACTATTGTGTCCTAGAATTTCTATATACATTTTAGATTTCCATGTTCATGTAATGACACTAAAGATGGAATAAAATTCCTGTTATACCTCTGTTCTTGTCTATTGTGTTTTGGCACTTAGCACTAGTTAACAGCCCATGTGTAATGATGTGAATCCAATTATATTGCATATACCGTAAGTATATTGGTTGTTCTAAGTGAAACAAGCTGAACTTAATAACAAGTGCTTTAAAACGTTTTGCTACCGTTTTCCCTACTGAACATGACCCAGCTCACAACAGTGAAATTCTCAAAACAATCAGGACATACCCTGTGGCATTAATMTTTCCCTTGCCTTKGYTTTTGAGAAGTCTGCCTGGATACACAATAGTTATCACACCATAATGACACTAGAGATTCTATCAGCACATTTGGTTTCAATGTTTTAATAAAGAAAAAGACAAACAAGCKCGTAACACATTACGGGATTTTTAGGAAAGTATGAATTCTAAATACGTGTTTATTTGTCCTTCTCCTTCTGTTCTTTGTCTTTCTTGTCCTTCTCGGCCTTGGCCTCTTCAGCCTCGTGTCGTTTGATCAGCTCCTCCACCTCTTTCTGTTTCAGCACCTTGATCTTGGTCTTTCCGTCTTCTCGCGTCAGGGTGGCTATTTCCACTGGGGAGGTCAAGATCTCCATGAGTCATACAGTCTATGTTCATATCTCAGGCTGCATTACAGACGTATCTCTTAATATGCATATCTCTAGACACACAACATTTATTATATACATTATGTGTGCATCATGTTCAACAGCTGATGACGTCTAACGTTTTAGACATCATCATCACTAGCCTACTCTCCATAGAACAGCTGTGAATTAGGATAACACTGTCCCACTCTATACAACATCTCCAGTCTGTGTTTACTCAGTGTGCTCCAAGGCAGGACGGGCTCAGGAGTTGTTTAGAACGGTGATGTCAGGTGTAGAGCTTACCTTTCTCCGCCGAGAGCTTGCTGACGTCCATGGTCTTGTTCAGGACTTTGACGGCCAACGCCAGGGCAGAGGACAGCGACATCTCACCCTCTTTGAAATCCTGCTTCAACATGGACACTGCAGCCTGGGG
>NW_019949453.1:0-11087 GCF_002910315.2 Salvelinus sp. IW2-2015 | reverse complement strand
AAGTCTTGGACGCTTTATGAGAAGATCCTGATCTCATGCTACATATAAGCCTGGCAGGAAAGAACTATGGTCATACTCACTCTTGAGCTTGTAGATTTTCTCTGAGAAGAAAACCTCATCAAGCAGCTTGTGGATGTTCCGCTCTCTGCAGCCAACAGCACTCCGTCATTGGCTAAAATCCCAAGACATGAGCCGGCGTGGCCAATAGCCTCATGGCATACTCCACCTGATATAAGCGTCCTGTAAAACAGCAACATGATTTGTTTTGTCTGACATGGTTGCTCAGAGGAGAACACTTGACAATATAGTCTTGAATGTGATGGTAACATTGATTTATGAAAATCGTTTTTAGAAAGATAACACTTGCCTTCAGGTGAGAAAATGTAGTCCGGGAATCATACTACGAGACTACAAAAACAAATAAGTGTCAATTCCAAGAAAGCTCCCAAGTAAAAGTTGCAAGGTAGTCATTGCATCATATTAAACATTTACAGGTAAGTGCCAAAATAAAGGAAACACTTGAGTAAAGAGAGATACAAGTATATTGAAAGCAGGTGCTTCAACCAGATGTGTTCCGAGTTAATTTAGCAAATAAATAAAAAGTACCCCGTTTTTTGGTACCATGGCTAGAAGAGACTCAGTGACTGAAAGAGAAGTCTCAAAGGAGCATAGGGGGTTTAAAGTGTGTGTGTTGTGTGTTGTTCAGTCACCAGTCTCAATCACATTAACACTAATGGGAGATTCTGGAGATTCTTACGGGAATTCTGGAGAAGTGCCTGAGACCCATTAAACAAAACACCAAATGATGGATGTTCTCATAGAAGTATGGTGTCACATCCCTCCAATAGAGTTCCAGGACATTGTAAAATCTATCATGTCGCATTGCTTGCTGTTCTGGCAGCTCGTGGTGGTCCAGCGCCCATTAAAGTTGCCTATGAGAAATCCTCCGCCATTTCCTGGTTGCTAAAACGCTAATCGTTCGCCTAATTTTAGTTTGACAAAAATAAGCTAGTATATGTGTAGAGCCCTCAAGACTCAACACTGGACCTCGACCCAGTTCCACTACTATTTTTTTCCATTGTTCTCTCTGGTCAGGAAACTGATTTAGACCTGGGACACCAGGTGGGTGCAGCTAATTATCAGGTAAACAGAAAACCAGCAGGCTCAGACCATCGTAGGGCAAGAGTTAGAATATCCCTGGTGTAGAGAATCATTGTGTACATCTAAACCACTGTGAAATATATTTTCCATAAACAAAATATTGTATTTTCAGCTGTTTGAAACTGGACAAAACAAGAAAGTAAAAGATAGCACAAAACAAAAAAAAAGCATTGAAATAGCGCACATAGAACAGATCTACTGATTCTTAGACTTGCTTTGAAATAGAATTGATAAATCTATAACTCACATTTCTGTGGAATTGGTCGGGTCGCCCAAAAAGTACATATTGCACTTTAAGACACTATGTTGGTGTTCCTTTTATTTTTGAAGTTACTTGTACATTACAGATAGCGACGTAACGTAGCTAGCTACTTACCATGATTCAGCCTGCCTGTAAAATAAAACCTGCGAAAAAAATAATTCCAATAAATTAATGAAGTTCCATAATGCAAAGCTCAAAACATAAGTACTGCTGTCAAATGCGGCATGGCAAATCATGACTACTGGTATTAGACAGGGGCTGGTAAGTTAGCGAACTATATTTGATTAAAGTATGTAGCTAGCCCATTAGAAAGTTAACATATAGCTACAGTAGTAGCTCAATTAGCTAGAGTAGCGAATAACATTAACGTTAGTTCATTCATACAAGGCAATTGTTTAAACAGAATTTGCTTGCTAGCTAGCATGCTAACCTTAGCTAGTATCTTCACAATGACTGGAGAGGCTAGCTGACTTTTGGGCCGTTTTAACAGAAATCACGTTTTAGCAATTTATTGAGATTTTTTATTATAACATGTGGCTAAACAGACAGGAATATAAAACAGCTATTTACCTTAGCTAGCCTGATAGTAGTTTTTTGACACACCGTGTGAAGCAAGCAAGATAACTAAGAACTTCCGGGTCCCGTATTGTGGAGTCCTTCAGATAAAAGTTCGTGTCCTGTATACTTTGTAAATTTAATAATTACGGTGAAAATGTGCACAATTATCAATTATTTTTATACTAGTTATCATACAAAGAAAAATGTTAAAGTATTTCTATAAGATATGTAAATTATATTAATGTTAATATAGTTAACAATGTTTTTTTGTGTGTACTCCTATTCATTTATTTGCATACACAAATCCGTACAAATTATCTGACTCTGTTCGCAGTAAATAGGGTGTCCATTCTATTCAGGAGCACTTTTAGTTTCAAATCCACAGAGTTTTACACCAAACAGAGACGCCACTCTCATTTTGCGGGCCCTATAGAGTGGCCATCAACTTAAAACCAAATATTTATTATATTTTACATACAATTGCACAATAAACAATTATCTGTAGGTTGTGTCACAGTGAATGGGGGGGGTCCATTTCTACTCAGGAACACTTCTAGTTTCCTCTCGGCTGTAAAACCGTGGAGGCTATTCAGAGGAGGAAGGGAAGGACCATCTCTCTCAATGAATTTCAACAAAATAAAAATGTTTTAACATTAAATGTAAATCATTTTAGAAAGAACTATACTAAATATATTCACTCACCAAATAATCTATGAAAACACACTGTTTTGCAATGAAGGTCTACAGTAGCCTCAGCAGCCTCTGCAGGTGTCAGCCATGTGTAGCCTAGAGGGACAGCTAGCTTCTGTCCTCTCTAGGGTACATTTTTTATTTTTTTATTTCCACCTTTATTTAACCAGGTAGGCTAGTGTTTGAGAACAAGTTCTCCATTTGCAACTGGACCTGGCCAATATAAAGCATAGCTGAGTTGACAGACAAACACAGAGTTACACAATGGAGTAAACAATAAAAAGTCAATAACATGTTAGGAAAAAAAATGAGAATCTATATACAATGTGTGCAAAAAGCATGAGGTAGGCAATAAATCGAATAATTACAATTTAGCAGATTAACAACTGGAGGGATAAATCTCAGATTGATCATGTTTCAGAAGAGTTACTGGTGTGCAGAAAGAGCAGAAAGTAATAAATTAAAAGCAGTATGTGGGTGAGTAAGGGTAAATTGGGTGTGTGTTTACGATGGGACATTACCAGCTGCAGCGATCGGTTAGCTGCTCGGATAGCAGATTTTTAAAGTTGTTGATGGAGATAAGTCTCCACTTCAGAGATTTTTGCATTCGTTCCAGTGCGCATTCAGCAGAGAACTGGAAGGAAAGGCGTCCAAATGAGGTTTTGGCTTTAGGGATGATAGTGTGATACACCTCTGGAGCGGCGTTGCTGCGGGGCGTGGGTGTAGCCCATCGTGACCATTAACTGAGATAAGGGCAGCAACTTTACCTAGCATTAGCTCTTGTAGATGACCCTGGAGCCAGTGGGTTTGACGACGAACAGTAGGAGGCCAGCCGACTAGGCATTTACAGGTCGCAGGTGGTGGGTCGTATAAGGTGCTTTAGTAACAAAACGATTGGCACTGTTTGATTAAACTGCATCAGTTTGCTGAGTAGAGTATTGGAAGCTATTTTGTAGAATGACATCGCCGAAGTCGAGGATCGGTATAGGGATAGTCAGTTTTACTTAGGGTAAGTTTGGCGGCGTGAGTGAAGGAGGCTTTGTTGCGGAATAGAAGGGCCGATTCGTTGATTTGATGGATTGGAGATGTTTTGATATGAGTCTGGAAGGAGAGGTTTGCGAGTCTAGCCAGACACCAGGTACTTATAGATGTCCAATATCTAGGTCGGAAACCGTCCGGGTCGGTGATGCTATCGGGGCGTGGCGGTGTTGCAGGGCAGCGACCGGTTGAAAAGCATTGGCATTTGGTTTACTAGCGTTTAAGAGCAGGTTGGAGGCCACGGAGGGAGTGTTGTATGGCATTGAAGCTCGTTTGGAGGTAGTAGCACCAGTGTCCAAGGGAAGGGGCCCGGAGGTATATAGAATGTGTCGTTCTGCGTAGAGTGGATCAGGGAATCGCCCGCAGCAAGAGCAAACATCATTGATGTTACAGAGAAAAGAGTCGGCCAGAGGAATTGAACCCTGTCGGTACCCCCAAGATGACTGCCAGATGACCGGACAACATGCCCCTCCGATTTGACACACTTGAACTCTGTCTGCAAAAGTAGTTTGTGAAACCAGGCAAAGGCAGTCATTAGAAAAACCGAGGCTACTTGAGTCTGCCGATAAAGAATATTGCGTGATGGACAGAGTCGAAGCCTTGGCCAGGTCGGATTGAAGACGGCTGCACAGTAATGTCTTTACATGGCGGTTATGATATACGTTTCAGTACCTTGAGCGTTGGGCAGGTGACACCCGTGGACCGAGCTCGGAAACCGGCGGAGAAGGTACGGTGGATTCGAGATGGTCAGTGAATCTGTTTGTTGACTGGCTTTTCGAAGACCTTAGATACGGCAGGATGGATATATGTCATGTAACAGTTTGGGTCCAGTTTGTCTCCCTTTTAAAGCAGGGGATGACCGCGGCAGCTTTCCCAATCCTTGGGGGATCTCAGATGATACGAGGAGAGTTTGAAAACAGGCTTGGTAAGTAGGGGGGGTGCGACAATGGCGGCGGACAGTTTCAAAATAGGGGGTCCGATTGTCAAAGCCCAGCTATTTGGTATGGGTCCAGGTTTTTCAGCTCTTCAGACATCTGCTATCTGGATATGGGTAAGGAAGAAGCTGGGGAGGCTTGGGCGAGTAGCAGCGGGGGGGGCGGGGCTGTTGGCCAGGTTGGAGTCGCCAGGAGGAAGGCTGGCCAGCCATTGAGAATGTTTGTTGAAGTTTTCGATTATTCATCGGACTTATCAGTGGTGACCTGTGTTACCTAGCCTTCAGTTGCAGTGGGCAGCTGGAGGAGGTTGGCTCTGTTTTCCATGGACTTTACAGATATCCAGAACTTTTGGGAGTTAGGCTACAGGATGCAAATTCCTGCTTGAAAAAGCTGGCCTTTGCTTTCCTGACTGACTGCGTGTATGGTTTCCTGACGTTCCTGAACAGTTGCATATCGCGGGAGGCTCTTCGATGCTATTGCTCAGTTCTCCACAGGGATTGTTTTTGTGCTGGTCGAGGGCAGTCAGGTCTGAGTGTGAACCAAGGGCTATATCTGTTCTTGGTTCTGCATTTTTTGAACGGGCATGCTTGTCTAAATGGTGAGGAAGTAACTTTTTAAAATATGACCAGGCATCCTCACTGACGGGATGAGGTTCAATATCCTTCCAGGGTACCCGGGCCAGGTCGATTTAGAAAGGCCTGCTCGCAGAAAGTGTTTTAGGGAGCGTTTGACAGTGATGAGGGTGGTCTTTGACCCCGGACCCGTGTGCGGATACAGGCAATGAGGCAGTGTCGCTGAGATTCTTGATTGAAGACAGCAGAGGTGTATTGGAGGCCAGGTTGTGTCAGGATAAATGTGTCTATATAGGGGTGCCATGTTTACGTATTAGTATGTACCTTGGTGGGTTCCTTTGATGATTTTGTGTGAGAATTGAGGGCATTCAAGCTTGATTGTAGGGAAACTGCCGGGGTTTTATTAAGCCATATCCCAGTTTAGCGGTCCACCTACACAGAACAAAACTCTGAAGCTAGATGGGGAGCGATCAATTCACAGATGGTGTCCAGGGCACAGTGGAGCTTGAGGGGTCGTAGCAGGCGGCAACAGTGAGAGACTTATTTCTGGAGATTAATTTTTTTAAAATTAGAAGTTCGAAACTTTGGGCATAGACCTGGAAAGTATGACCAGAACTTTTGCGCATATTCTTCTTCGCAGTAGATGGTGCAACTCCTCCCCCTTTGGCAGTTTTCATCTTTGACGGGAAAGTGTTATAGTTGGTATGGAGATTTTTTCCCAGAATTTTTGGTGGCCTTTCCTAAGCCAGGATTCGGACACGGAAGGACATCAGGGTTGGCAGAGTGTGCTTAAAGCGGTGAGTAAGCCAAAACTTAGGGAGAGGCTTCTGATGTTGAACATCATTGAAGGCCAAGCTTTTTCGATCACAGACGTCAACAAAATGGGGTACTGGGACATGCAGGCCTGGGTTGACCTCCACATCACCGAGGAACAGAGGAGTAGTAGGATGAGTGGTGCGGACTAAAGGCGATCAAAAACTGGTCGCCTTAGAGCGTTCGGGGACAAAAGAATAAAAGGAGCAATTTTTATGGGGCGTGGTAGAATAGATTCTGGCATAATGTGCGGACAGGGGTATGGTGGGGCACGGGTTACAGGCGGAGGAAGCCAGCACTGGGTGATGATAAGAGAGGTGTATCTCTGGACATGCTGCGTCTCAATGGGTGAGGTCACCGCTTGTGGGGGTGGGGACAAAGGAGTATCAGAGGTACGGGAGGGAACTACCGGGTCCTTGGCAAACCAAACAATGATAATGATAACTAGGCTGAACAAACAGTATGCAAGCATATTGATATTTGAGAGAGACATACAATAAGGCATTAAAGTGATTGCAGGTCTTGATGGGAGAGCTTAGCTAAAACAACAGGTAAGCATAACAGCAGCTGTCCACTACACAGCAACAACAGGTAAAATGGCGCGACTAGGCAGAGAGGGGTCGAATTAAAAACTACACACAGATCCTGCAGTTAAGCACAGAGCCTGACAGATAAAACAAATAAACAGAATGGAGTGCCGTGAATTAATGAGACAGTTCAAGCAGGCATCAGGCTATGTAGCCAAGTGATATCAGTAGTGTTCCAGGGGGCAGCCGTTAGATGGAGCAGGGAGGGCCTCCACTAACGCTAGCACGCGGCGTTTAAAGCTTAGTTAGCCCGCGGGAGGTGGTCTGCTCAGACGGAGGGGTCTGCTCAGACGGAGGCCGGTTGATGGGCACAGCGGATGGGGTATTCGTCTGAGCCAGACGTGTGTCGTGTCGACAGAGAATCCAAGCCGGATGGCGATGGCGAAAGAGAGGTTGTGAATTGTAGAATTCGTGTTGCTAACTGGGTGCTAGCATTCGTGGCAGTGGCGCTAGCGCGCTAGCCTGCAAGCTAGCTGTGAGATTCAGAAGATAGTGGCTCAGGGATTACGCAGGAATCCGGCGTTGTTGTCGAGAGACAGTCCCGTGCTGGTACAATTGTTGGAGTAATATCCAGGGCTAATAACAGGCTGGTGTCTGTGCAGAAGGTAAAAGCTGCTAGCAGCGGCAAAAAAATGGCTAATTAGTTGTAAGCTGATAGCTGTCGTTAGCTTACTGGGGGTTCTTGAAAGTGTTCCAAGTTAAAAAAAATCAATAGCGATTCCGTATCACATTGTGAGGTAGGTACCGGAGGTATAAATCGAATTAAAAAATCGGAAAAGAGATAGAAAAAAAATGTTTAAAATATATACAAGGAAATACGAAAAAATACGAACGTACACGATGAGGACTAAAGAAACACGTCTACACTGCTACGCCATCTTGATCTTTCCAAGATGATGATCAATGATCATTGGACATTGACTTCAATTACATAAACCTTGGAGGCTCATGGTTCTCACCCCCTTCCATAGACTTACACAGTAATTGACAACTTCTGAACAATTTTCTCCAAAACCTATCAGATCTCTTGCAGCATGAACTGACATGTGTCAATCAATCAAAGGATCAGGAATGAAATCTAGTACTGAAAGCATAAATTACAGACTATGTACAAGTAAACTTCAAAAGCTAGCAAACAAACTGAAAAAAAAAAAAAAACAAAGAAAATTTAAGAGGAAGATGCACTACCAACATAAGTTTATTTGTAATGGGATGTTTATTTTAGTCTAGTTTTATTTATTTTTTTATTGTTTAGTATGTTTATTATAATATATATACTTTACTGTTGTAGTGTTTTGCGTTCAAACTTTTAATTAAATGTGCCATCGTTTGTCTCAATATGTAGTTGTTATTTGAGGCCGAACACGAAGATTCCGCTCAGTCTTTCCAGACCAAATATCTTTTGTGTATAGGGCTGCTTCTGGGCGACGCCACGACCAATTTCACAGAGGAGATTTAAGATAAATGACAGAAAATGTTTTATGATGTAGAAATTCGTCAACTTTTATACATTCTATATCATGTAAATAATGTAGAGGTATGATATTAGATATTTTTTATCATTCCTATTTCAAAGGCTATAGGGGTATTATCATTATAACAAAGCTCTAATAATGCATATCTACAGTTTTTTTTAATTTAAACTTGTCGTATATAAACTATCTTTTCGATAAGCGCCCTGTTGTGCGCTTATTTCAATGCTTGTTTTTGTTTTTTTGGTTATCTTTAGCTTCTGTTTTGTCCGTTTTCAAACCAGCCTGAAAGATACAATTTGTTTTTTATGGCAAAGAGTAGTATTTACAGTTCGGTTTAGATGACTGTTCATGTGATTCTCTATTCCAACCACAGGCCTATCTCCTACTCTTCTTGTAGCACCTAAGACAGCTAAAGTGTGTCTTCATGGAGCACGAATGGGCTGCTGACCCAGCTTTGTGTGTATTTTTCTAAAATCGTGTCCTACACACTGACGCGACTAATTGAGACTGCCAACCACCTGAGTTATGGAGCAATTAAAACTAAACTGCCAGATGTCCATAGCAGGTCTAAAAATCCCAGTTCCTGACCAGAGTAATGTGAGCACAAATGTGCGAGAAAAACATTCCTCCAATGTTGCAGGGACCTAGTGCGGACTCGTGCGGCTCGTCAATGAGGTCCCAAGTGCGAGTATCGTAGGTCTGTGAGGGCCTTACTGTCTCCTCTTCACATCTTTTATACTAGACTGCAGTATAATTTGTCAACACTTAAAGGTAGATGCCACTGGCACGAACGCACACACAACCACACCCACCACCCTCTGTCGGGGGGGCGCTAGGGGTTCAAACGGATTAGCGTTATATATAGAGACACACTAAGCGTAAATGAGAGGAGTGTTGATCTAGGATCAGGTCTGCATTATTATTATGATCAGAAAGGCTAAACTGATCCTAGATCAGCACTCCTACTCGGAAGCTGGGATGATGTCAGACATGCTGCTACATTATACCCATGGGCTGCTCTGTGATTTGGTGTTAACCTTTATCCTTTCAGAGACATGGCTTGCAGTGTTGCCGGAATCACCTCCGATGCTAACGTTCTAACCAATGAGCTGAGGCTAATAGCACAGAGGTACGTTGGGTAGTAAAGTCCACGGTCTCTACCTGTGAYCCATTTGTTCATTAATTTGTATACMAAGCAATGTACAGTGTTAGTGCAAGACCAACAAGGCACCTCTAGTAAYCTAGCACCGTGTCTGTTTATCTGACAGATAATGTKTATGTGTTATTTAATTCACACAGATATCTACTGCAGTACCAGGAGCCAATCCCCTGTGAGCAGTTGGTGACAGCGTTGTGTGACATCAAACAGGCCTACACACAGTTTGGAGGTTAGCTATAAGACAAATGACACAAACACCTCAGTTGGGTTCTCTAGTAAACACYACCCTGGTTACACTGTTGCTGAAACCATATTGGACCAAAGGGCTGTGTGGAAAAGAACATACCAGAGTCGTTAGAGTAAGCACAGGTTTGATTGTATTTGATGTGTTGTGTGTCTTCAGGGAAGAGGCCGTTTGGAGTGTCTCTGCTGTACATGGGCTGGGACAAACACTACGGCTTCCAGCTGTACCAGAGTGACCCCAGTGGGAACTATGGAGGCTGGAAGGCTACTTGCATCGGCAACAATAGTGCGGTAAGCCTGTTTGCTGTCATCAACATTGGCACAATGCACACATGTTTTGGCAGCAGCATTGCCACAAAGTAACGACGTGAAACGTTACAGTAGATGGTGCTACAGTGTTGACTGGGAAATTAACATATAGCTGATACTTTTATGGCATAATATTTCAATAATTCAGCCCCTTTGCTGGATGTCAGAGTTATGGCTGCCTAAGTGGCCTACTCCCTCTCAATGAAAATAGACACAATTATCTCATCGAGTGATAATGAGGTTTTAGCCTGTGGTAACTTGTGGAATAGACACCGGCTGAAAAACGATTTTAACCAATCAGCATTCAGAATTAGACCCACACGTTTGTATAAATCATCATGTTGTCTTCTTCGTCCCCAGGCTGCAGTGTCCATGTTGAAGCAGGATTTCAAAGAGGGTGAGATGTCGCTGTCCTCTGCCCTGGCGTTGGCCGTCAAAGTCCTGAACAAGACCATGGACGTCAGCAAGCTCTCGGCGGAGAAAGGTAAGCTCTACACCTGACATCACCGTTCTAAACAACTCCTGAGCCCGTCCTGCCTTGGAGCACACTGAGTAAACACAGACTGGAGATGTTGTATMGAGTGGGACAGTGTTATCCTAATTCACAGCTGTTCTATGGAGAGTAGGCTAGTGATGATGATGTCTAAAACGTTAGACGTCATCAGCTGTTGAACATGATGCACACATAATGTATATAATAAATGTTGTGTGTCTAGAGATATGCATATTAAGAGATACGTCTGTAATGCAGCCTGAGATATGAACATAGACTGTATGACTCATGGAGATCTTGACCTCCCCAGTGGAAATAGCCACCCTGACGCGAGAAGACGGAAAGACCAAGATCAAGGTGCTGAAACAGAAAGAGGTGGAGGAGCTGATCAAACGACACGAGGCTGAAGAGGCCAAGGCCGAGAAGGACAAGAAAGACAAAGAACAGAAGGAGAAGGACAAATAAACACGTATTTAGAATTCATACTTTCCTAAAAATCCCGTAATGTGTTACGMGCTTGTTTGTCTTTTTCTTTATTAAAACATTGAAACCAAATGTGCTGATAGAATCTCTAGTGTCATTATGGTGTGATAACTATTGTGTATCCAGGCAGACTTCTCAAAARCMAAGGCAAGGGAAAKATTAATGCCACAGGGTATGTCCTGATTGTTTTGAGAATTTCACTGTTGTGAGCTGGGTCATGTTCAGTAGGGAAAACGGTAGCAAAACGTTTTAAAGCACTTGTTATTAAGTTCAGCTTGTTTCACTTAGAACAACCAATATACTTACGGT
>NW_019949452.1:1032-11093 GCF_002910315.2 Salvelinus sp. IW2-2015 | reverse complement strand
AGGAGTGTGTGGAGGGGAGAAAAAGAGGAGAGTGTGGAGGGGAGAGAAAGAGGAGTGTGTTGAGGAGAGAGAAAGCACAGTGTGTGGAGGGGTTGGGATGTGTGTGTGCTGAGGAGTGAAGTACCCTCTTTGCCCCTGGACAGGCCCCGTCTGTCGGTCCAAGGAGAGCTCAGGCGCTGTGATTCAGCTTTTCTGGATCCTGGCCAACTTTTGCTCACTCTCTCTGCCCCTATATTGAGATATGTGTGCATAACTCTAACCTTTTAAGACATATGCTTGCATGATTTATGCAAGAGTGGTGGCCATGTATAAGGACAGAATTAAGACCTTGGTGTTTTATGTTGTGGAGGCCTATTTGGAAATGTTTGAAGTAATTCAGCAATGCAGCAAACAGGTATTAGTCCAACAATATGGACKAATACTACATTTACAGTGGGATTACGTACCAATGCTATAGCGGTCTGTGGCATYACATCAATTTTAACGTGGTACTGTAACCTTCTGTGGCCGGTATTCAATCTGATCGCKCCTGTCGACAATGCACCATTTAAAGGTAGTGTTTTACTGTGAATGCGATCTCTGCGAACGCAGTAACATTGTAGACAAACTGCCATCAGATTGAACCCTGGTCTAAATCTTTCCACAGGGAAAAAGGTTTAAGAATACTTTGATAAAGTATTAGGAGTATGCGCTACTTTGACAACATGATGCTGATAAGTTAGATAATGCCTGTTATGCTTGATATCATAATGGGCATTGTGGCATGGAATCATCTGGAACACAAATACAGTTGAAAAGTCAAAGTCAAAACTTCAAATAACTACTGGGACAACAAATCAAATCAAATGGTGTTTGTCAAATGCGCCGAATACAACAGGTGTCGACCTTTGAGAAATGCTTACTTACAAAACCCTTAACCAACAATGCAGTTCAAGAAATAGAGTTAATAAAATATTTACTAAATAAACTAAAGTAAAAAAAGAAAATCTAATCAATCAAAAAGTAACACAAGAAATGTACATAACAATAACGAGGCTATATACAGGGGCTACCGGTACCGAGTCAATGTGCGGGGTTACAGGTTAGTCGAGGTGACTTGTAAAGTGACTATGCATAGATAATAAACAGTGACAATTAGCACTGTAAAATCAAAGGGGGGAGGGGGGGGGGGTTAATGTAAATAGTCCAGTGCCATTTGATTAATTGTTCAGAAGTCTTATGCGCTTGGGGGAGAGCCGACAGGACACAGACCAAAGAAAAAAAACTCAACAATACTCTCAAGACAACAAGACAAAGTAAATTTAACTAGAATACAAACGTAGTTTTGAGACATCCTGTTAAGGAGCCTTTTGGTCCATAGACTTGGCGCTCCGTAACTTGCCGTACGGTAGCAGACGAGAACAGTCTATGACTTGGAGTGATTTGGTCTTTGACAATTTTGGGCTTTCCTCTGACACTAATAGCTATATACAGTAGGTTCTGGATGTTCAGGAAGCTTGCCCCAGTTATTACTGAGCCTACGCACTAAAACCTTCTGTAGTGCATTACGGGTTAGATGACGAGCATTGGTCCCTAACCCGGCGCGTATGCAACCGGTCAGGATGCTCTCATGGTGCAACTGTAGAACTTGTTTGAAGATCTGGGAACCCATGCCAAGACGTTTCATCTCTGAGGGGAAAAAGGTTGTTGTTTGTGCTCTCTTCACAACTGTCTTGGTGTGTTTGGACCATGATAGTTTTTGGTGATGTGCGACAACAAGAAACTTGAAACACTCAACCCACTCCACTCAGTCCCGTCGATGTTAATGGGGCCCCTGTTCCAGCTCTCCTTTTCCTATAGTCCACGATCAAGATCTTTGTCTTGCTCAAATTGGAGAGATAGGTTGTTTTCCTGGGCACCACAACTCCAGGTATCTGTTCCTCCTCCTAAAGGCTGTCTCATCATTTGTCCAGTGGTTCAGCCTACCACTGTGGTGTTGTCAGCAAACGTGATAATGTGTTGGAGTTGTGCTTGCGCCATGCAGTCGTTGCGTGAACAGGGAGTAACGGTGGGGACTCCACCCGAAGCACTCACCCCTGAGGGCCCCCAGTGTTGAGATCAGCGATGGCAGATGTGTTGTTCCCTACCCTTACCACCGTGGGCGGCTCGTCAGGAATCCAGGACTCCAGTTGAAGGGGAGTGTTTAGTCCCAGGGTCCTTAGCTGAGTCGAGGACTTTGGGGTACCAATGGTGTTGACGCTCAGCTAGTCAATGAACAACATTTCCCATAGGAGTTGTCTTTGTCCAGATGGAAAGGGCAGTTTGGGCTGGGTTGAGATTACGTCATAATGTGGATCTGTTGGGGCGGTATGCGAATTGGAGTGGTCTAGGGTTTCGGGCAAATGGTGTTGATGGAGCCATGACCAGCCTTTCAAAAGGCACTTCATGGGCCTTACCGACGTGAGTGCTACGGGGCAGTAAGTTCCATTTTAGGCAGTTCATCACTTTCTTGGCACAGGACTATGGTGGTTCAGTTTGGAAAACATGTACCACTACTGTCAAAAGTTTTAGAACACCTCTCATTCAAGGGTTTTTCTTTATTTTTTACTATTTCATTTTTTTTTTTTTTTTTTTTACAATTGTAGAAATAGTAGTGAAGAACATTAAAAAACTTTGGAAATAAACATATGGAATATTAGTACCAAAAAAAGTGAAACAAATACCATAATTTGCCTTTGATGACTGCTTTGCCACACTTTCTTGCATTCTCTCAACAAGCTTCATGAGGAACGCACCTGGAATGAATTCATTAAACAGGTGTGCCTTCGTTAAAAAGTTAATTTGTGGATTTTTATTTCCATTCTTAATGACATTTGAGTCATCAGCTTGTGTGACAAGGATAGGGGTGGAATACAGAAATAGCCCTATTGGTAAAAGACCAATCCATATTAGGCAAGCAACAGCTTCAAAATATGCAAAGAGAAATGAAGTTCATCATGTGCCTTAAGCATGAAGGTCAGTTCAATATGAAACATTTTCAAGAACTTGAAAGTTTCTTCAAGTGCAGTCGCAAAAACCATCAAGCGCTATGATGAAACTGGCTCTCATTGAGGACCGTCACAGCAATGGAAGACCCAGAGTAACCTCTCTGCAGAGATACGTTTATAGAGTTACCAAGCCTTCAGAAATCTGCAGGCCAAAAAATTTTCCCACAGTGTTCAAGTAACAGACACATCTTCAAGATCAACTGTTCAGAGGAGACTGTTGTGAATTTCAGGCCTTCATCGGTCAAATTGCTGCAAAGAAAACCACTACTAGAAGAACACCAATAAGAAGAGAGAGACTTGCTTGGCCCACAAACCCGAGCAATAGACAATTAGCCCGAATGAAATGTTTCCTTTGGTATGGAGTCCAAATTGGAATTTTTGTTCCACAGAATCGTGTCTTTGTGAGATCTGGTGTCGATGAAACGGCATGATCTCTGGCATTGTTTTCTCCACCATTAAAGCATGGCAGAAGGAGGTGTCTATGTGTCGGGGGTGCTTGCTGGTGACACTGTCTATGATGTATTTACAATTTAAGGCCCACACTTAACCAACAATGGCTACCACAGCATTCTGCAGCGATACATCATCACATCTGATTGGCTTAGGGGACAATCTTATTGTTTTTCAACAAGACAAATGACCCAAACACACCCACAGGCTGGTAAGGCTATTTTTACCAAGAAGGAGAGTATGGAGTGACGCATCAGATGACCTGCCTCCACAAATCCCCGACCTCAAGCAAAATGAGATGGTTGGATGAGGCGGACTGCAGAGGGAAGGCAAAGCAGCCAACAAGTTCTCAGCATATGTGCAGAAACTGCATCTTTCAAGACTGTTGTAAAAGCATTCCAGGCTGAAGCTGCGTTGAGAGAATGCCAAAAGTTTGCAAAGCTGTTCATCAAGGCTGTTTGAATAAATCTCAAATATGCTTAGTTTGTTAACACTTTTTGATTAACTACATGATTCCATATTGGTTATTTCACAGTTTTGATGTCTTCACTAATTATTCTACAATTAAGGAAATAGTAAAAAATAAAAAACCTTGAAGAGTAGGTGTTCTAAAACTTATGACTGATAGTATAGGTATTACAGGACGAGGTTGAAAAATGTCAGAGGAGAACACTTGCCATTGGCCGCCACATGCCTTTGATACACAACCTTGCTAATCCGTCTGGGCCCTGCGCTTTGTAACTGTAACCTTTTTAAAGTCTTGCTAACATGGGCTACGGAATAGCCGGTATCACACATGCTCTGGAACGCTGGCTGCCTCTCAGCATGCTCATGTTGCTTCCTCGAAAACGAGCATGAAACAGGCATTTAGCTCGTTGGTAGGCTCAGTGTCAGCTGGGCAGCTCCCGGCTGGGTTTGCCTTTGTAGTCCGTAGTAGTTTTCAAGCCCGCCAACATCCGACGAGTGTCAGAGCCGGTATGCTAGTAGCGATTCAATCTTAGTCTTTCTATTGACGCTTTGCCTGTTTAATGGCTCGGTCTGAAGGGCAAGCGGATTTCTTATTAGTCTCCGGATTACTGTTCCACTCCTTTGAAAGCAGCAGCCCTAGCCTTTAGGCCAGTGCATATGTAGCCTGATAATCCATAGCTTCTGGTTGGGAAAATTGTACGTACGTCACTGTTGGGGAATCGACGTCGTCGAATGACGCTATTGGTTGAAGACAGTGACTGAGTGCATATACTCCTCAATGCCTTTGGATGAATCCGGAAACATATTCCAGTCTGATGCTATGAAAAACAGTCCTGTAGCTTTAGCTTCGCGTCATCTGACCACTTCCGATTGAGCAAGCACGGGTACTTTCCGCTTTAGTCTTGCTTGTAAGCAGGAATTCAGAGGAAATAGAATTTAATGGTCAGATTTAGCAAATGGAGGGCGAGGGAGGTTTTGTCATTCTCTGCTGTTGAGTACAGGAGATCAAGGTTTTTATCCCTTTGGTTGTACAGTTTTGACATGTTGTTGAAATGAGCTAAAATGAGATTTTAAGTTTGCCTGCATTTAAGTCATCATCTCAATTTATAAAGACCTGGCCAGTATCATGTTTCCTCTTATCCCTTCACATAACATGACCCTTACTATGTGAACTGCATAACCATCTACAGTATAGTTGGCCCCATTGTGTCCAGGTAAGTTAGTCTCCATGGACTGTACCAGTTGTGACAGACACTGGTGACTTACAGACATATAACTTGCTCGCATGTCCCTCTATAGCTGGCGTTCCCTCTAAGGCTCCTGTATGGGCAGACCCTGGTTAAACCTGGCCTGTCACTTGCTTCTGTGGCCCTTGAGAACAGAGGCCTGGGGAAAGGAGGCCTCCAACTGTGCACCACGCCAAACAAGCAACTCTCCTGAACATGACGGTGTGTGTTTGTGCCTGAAATGTGTTTGTTGGCAAATGGGAAGATCCTGAGAGTAATGCATGGATGCTGCAAGGATAGAGAGGAGAGAGAAAGAGAGAGAGAGAGAGAGAGAGAGAGGAGAGGGGAAGGGAGAGAGAAGACAGAGAGAGGAAGAGAGAGAGCAGAGAAGAGAGAGAGAGAGAGAGAAGAGGAGCAGAGAAGAGGAGAGAGAGAGAGAGAGAAGATAAGAGACCGGTAGAAGGAGGAGAGAGTGAGTGGGATTTGTAGAGCGAAGAGATTAATGATCAAGGGAGGTGAGGGGGTGATGCTGTCTAGAACTGTAGTATCCCGTATAATTGCATCGTTCTGGATGATAGGCATTTGGCGACAGAGCGAGTCAAAGATCTGTCGATAGGTTAATAAGGGCGCAAGCTCAAAGCTGCCGCGCCTCACTAATATGCAGCAGAGCGTGGAGTGAGATGGAGTGAGGTGGCAGGCAGTAGAGGCAGTAGAGAGAGGGTATATAGCGCAAGAGAGGAGTTCGAGGAGACGTGAGAGAGTCGGCCTTAAGACACCAACACATCATACACCTGCGATTCCACTCCCTCCCTCCTTCTCCCCGCATGCACAAATAACGTAGCCTCTGCCACAAATCATTCGACCTCCAGAATTTCCTAGAGTAGAATGGTGAACCCTTTTAGGTAATGGTCTATTTAAGTGTGAATTAGTTTTATTTTAGCCACGTTGTGGCTCTTTGGTAGGTGAGGGTGTTGTCTGTGTGCGATGCGGAAGTGAATGTTGTTGTTTATGTTTTCCCATGCTTTTCTCGAGCACAAAGCGATGTCACGCACCTCATCGCACACAAGAACACCACACAATCACAACAAGCCACAAACCCAGTTGAAAACCCTAACGCCGTAAAAGCATAAAATAATTTCAATAGCCAATGACAACAGGTAGGTGAGGTAACCTTTATAATTTTGGTAGAGAGTATGATTTGGTGGGGCAGATGTGAAGTGGTTGCAGGGCGGGAGCTTGAAAGAGGTGGTTATGGATGTTAAATAGCTGCAGAGGTGGTAGGAGTTGTGTCTAGCCGGACTCGTACTCACCGTTCTCCACTCTCACGGTCGCCTTCTCCCCTCTCCTCTCCTCCTTCCTACATCTCTCACCTCCCTTTTCTTTCCTATTAGTCCCAGCCCCACCCCTCACGTCTGCTGGCCTTATGAGTGACGGCCGGCAGTTGAGGCTTTTGCGCATTTTGACAGATGCTCGCCTTCTCCAAATGCATCTCAAAGAGGACATTGCCATTATATACCAGTAGTCACACTCCCTCTCACTCACTGTTTCACTCCTCTCTTCCTCTCTCCTCTGACCTCTCTCTCTCTCTCTCTCTCCCTCTCTCTCTTCTCTAACCTCATCATCTCTCTCTCCTTCTGCTTCTCTCTCTCCTCTCTCTCTCTCTCTCTCTGCTCTCCTCTCCCCTCATCTCCTCTCCTCTCGCTCTCTCTCTCCTCTCGCATCTCTCTCATCCATCCAGTGGCAGGCATCCCATGCCATACTCTCTCAGTCTTCCATTTGCAAACAAACACATTTCGGCTTGGCCACCAACACACCACACCGTTCAATGTTCAGAGCAGTTGACTTGTTTGCGTAGTGCAAGCACGTTGGAGCCCCTCCCTTTCCCCAGGCCCTTCTGTTCTCAAGACGCCTCAGTATGGGAAGCAACTGACAGGCCAGGTTTTCAGCCAGCGGGTTGGCCCAATACAGGAGCCTGATTAGAAGGTCGACACGCCAGCATAGATACATGCGAGTCAGAAGGCATTGTCTGATAGGTCACCCCATATAATTGGTGTCTGTGCGACAACTGGACTATCAGTCTGGATGACTGCAGTTAACTTACGGGACACAATTGGGCCAACGGTATACCTTGTAGATGTAGTGCCTCTTCACATAGTCCACAAGCGGTGCCATGTCTTGTCGCAGGCATAAGGTAGTGGAAATGCTCCATCAGCTGCCAATAACACCGGTCGTCGTTATAAGATTGGAGATGAATGACTTAAAAATAGCAGGCAAACTGTACATCCATTTTAGCGCGCATTTTCAACCAACCCATGGCACTACCCACTATCCGCCATGTACAACCAAAGGGTGAAAAACCTTAACTCTCCCCTGTACTCCACACACAGAGATGCCACGATATTACCTCTCCAGCTCGCCTCCATTGGCATAAGAATCTGACATAATTCTATCCTCCTGATTCCTGCTTGATCATACAAGAAGATAAGATAACAGCAGGAAGTACCCCGTGACTTGCTTTCAATATCGACGTGGGTCAATGCACGCGAATTGCATAAAGCAACAGATGTTTTCATAGCACAGACTGGAATATCGGTTTTCAGGATTCGATCCAAAGGCATTGAGAGCCTCTATATCACCTCAGTCATCTGCTCTTCAACCAAATAAGCCTCGCTAGCGACGACGTGGTCTCATCCCCACAGTGATCCGTATAGCGTACAATCTTCCCCAACCCAGAAGCTATGGATCTATGACATGCAACATATGCACTGAGCTAAAGGCAGTGCTGCTGCTTTCAAGGATCGTGGACAGCTAATCCGGAGACTAATAAGGAGAAATCCCGCTATCCCTCTAGACGAGTCTCATATATACACAAGGCAACAGCTACAATAAGGGCTCTAGTAAGAACATAACGATTGAATCCTGACTACACGGCTGCTGACACTCGTCAGGCATGGCAGGCATTGAAAAAACTACTACGGGACTAACAAAGGCATAAACGACCAGTATCCTGGGAGCTGTACCCCCAGTGAGCACTGAGCAACCTACCCAGCACGAGACTAAATGTCCTTTTAATGATGCTACGATTCGACGGAGGCAGGAGTAGGCAATAAGCACTGAAGCATGGATGAGCAGCAACCAGCTTTTCCAGAACAACGGCATGTGATCAGCGATCCTTAGCCCAATGTTAGACAATACCTTTAACAAAGGTTAACTTCACCAAAAGCCGCCAGGCCCAGACCGGATCATTACAAGTGTTTGTAGAATAGCTCAGATAGTGCGATGTCTGTGTACAGAGCTGGCAAGTGTCTCCTGCTGACATTTTCAACCTTCTGCCCTGTAGGAATTACCGTTACTATCTGAAATCCCTATGTTCTAAGTTTGATAGAATCATCCTACACACTTCCAAAGGGGTTTTCCGCTTGTTCTTTACTATTTAGACCTCTAGCGTTCTACATTAGAGGACTTCCGTGCCAGTAGATATTAGATAGTGAAGACATAAAATCTGGTCTAAATAAACACAATTATGGAAGTCATTCAATATCTAGCATAATCACATAGAACTGTGAGTCACAAGATCTTAAGCTATAGTTTGAGTCATTATACAAATCCTTGAGCTCTTTTATGACAGCTTATTGCAACTTTTGCATATACTGCTCAACAAGCTTCAAACATCGAATGCTTTTACAACAGTCTTGACATCGATTGTTTCTCACAGAAGTGCTGAAATAACCCTGGGGCTTGCTTGTGTCCTTGTTTTCACTGGCTGGCTCAGTCCGCCTCAGCTCTCAAACTCTCAACATTTGCAACACCATTGAAGTGTCAGCGGGATTTTGTGTGTTTAGGCCGGGCACTTAGGTGTTGTCATACTACGATGCAGCACGTTCCATCATCCTCCTGCTCCTTCTTTGGTTAAAAATAGCCTTACAGCATGTCCTGGAGAGTGAGCTTGGCGTCACTGTGTCTTTGTTGCAAAACACATCTAAGATTGGTCCCACTAAAAAGGCCGAGTATCCAGATGTGATGACGTATCGCTGTCAGTATATGGCATGGGTGGTATTTTAACCACTGTTGAGTTCAAGTGTGCTGGTTAAATTGTAAAGACCATCATAGGAACAGCTGTCACCAGCAATGTAGCGATAGCCCCACACAGCCATAAACGATCTACCCTATGCTCTTCTATGCTAACTAGTGGGAAAAACACATGCGATTGCAGATCATCCGCGTTCATAGCGGACCACCGCAATACTCACAAAGACACGATCTTGAACAATACCAGATCGTCCAATCTCTGGACTCAGAGACAAAGGAAAACATTTCCATCGCGCAGTGCTAATGTTACTACTTGCTCGGCTTTCTGGGCCCAGCAAGTCTCTTTCATTAGCTTATTGGTGTTCTTTAGGATGGTTTTCTTTGCCCAGGTAAGTTGAACCATGAAGGCGCTGATCACACAGTCCCTCTGCAATCAAGTTGATTGTTGAGATGCTCATGTACGTGTTACTTGAACACTTTGTTGAGAAAACATGGTTTTCGGCGCTTCAATTTTCGTAGGAAGACGCTGGTAACCCTAATAACTATCCTCTGCAAGCAGAGGCAACTCTGGGTCTTCCGTGCCAGTGTGCGGTCCCTCATGTAGAAGCCAGTTTCATCTAGCGCGTTGATGGTTTTGCTGGACGCACAGCTTCAAGAAGACTTTCAAAGTTCCTGTAGAATATGTATTCCTAACACCTGAACCTCTCATGTCTTAATAACCCTGTTTAACAGAGGCAATGGATAACTGTGTCATTTCTCCTTTGCATATTTCGAGCTGTATCTTGCTACGATGACCAATATGGACTTGGTCATTTTACCAAATAGGTGGCTATCTTACTGTTCTACCACCCCCTATCTTGTC
>NW_019949452.1:0-1007 GCF_002910315.2 Salvelinus sp. IW2-2015 | reverse complement strand
ACCTATACACATTTCACAGATCCCGTATGCTTTACATTGTTTATCTTGTTATTAGTCCCACCCTTCATCTCCACTCAACCCTTCCCATCTATCTTCCAACATCATCTATTTCGGATTTTTATTTGCCATATATTTTTCAACTGTGCTGTGATGCTTCACAAAATATTTGAACCTTCCTATTCTCATAGCTTCTACAGATTGTAAATTAAAAATAAAAATGTTTGCTAAAATAATTATTATATTATTGATTGATTGACTATGGCTTTTCAAATCACCCAGTATTGCTATCTGTAGCGTTAGTGCTAGGCAAATGTTGCAATTCTTCAGCCATTCCTGGACCTGTGACCAAAAATTAGCTACKTATGGACAATACCAAAATAAATGATCTAATGACTCTGCCTCCTCACAGCAGAATCTGCAGAGCTGGGAAGATTGTATCCCCCATATATATAACATTCTATTAGTTGCAAGAATTTTGTATAGTAATTTAAATTAAAAAATTCGAAGTTTTCAATCCGGCGTTGTTTTGCGTATCAATTCATAAACCATGTGCCATGGAATGGGTACATCGAAAATCTCRTCCCAACTATTTTGCAATTTATATGGCACAGCTGTCAGTTTTTTGGTCTTTAAATGAAATTGGTATATGTTTTTATTTATCACACTTTTCTTTAACCCATTTATGTTCTTTAATATAGGGCCGACATACAAGTTCCTTACTTTTTTCCCTTCTACTCGCCTCTTCCATTTTTGTGGTAATGCTGCAATTAATTGGTTGTAATTTTGGGTAGAGCTGACATTTCCATATGTCTGTGTAAGCTGCATGTGTGACACAACTCCACCAGTCCTATTTATGATATCATTCACAAAAATTATACCTTTTTAAAAAAATTCTTTGATAAATACAGTTTTTTTAATCAATTACTATATTTGAATTTAACCACAATATTTGTTGTACTATTTGTTCCGTCCTTTCAGGTGGATTAAACTGAAATTGCAACCAACTT
>NW_019949451.1:7135-11096 GCF_002910315.2 Salvelinus sp. IW2-2015 | reverse complement strand
TCTTATATAGGAATGTCTCAGTGTGTCCTTATAAAGGATGGTCCAGGTGTGGCCCTTAAGTTGCTGTTCAGTGTGTCTTATATAATGGATGTCTCAGTGTTTCCGTTAATAAAGATGTCTCAGTGTGTTCCTTATAAAGGATGTCGCAGTGTGTCTTATATAGGATGTCTCAGTGTGCTCCTAATAATGATGAGATGTCCTCATAAGTTGTCTCGTGTGTCCTTATATATGGATGTCTCAGTGTTTCCTTATTATGATGGCTCAGTGTTCCTATATATGAATGTGCTCGAGGTGTTCTGAATCCTACGAGGTCATCAGGATAGTCTCGAGTGTTGTCGCTGTATATAGGATGTCTCAGTGTTTCCTTATATTCAGGAGTCTCAGTTTGTCCTTATATTAGATTACGTTCTAATAAGTGTCTAGTGTTTTCCTTAATAGTGATGTCTCAGTGTGTCTTTAAAGGATGTCTCAGTTGTTTCCTTATAAGGAATGCTGCAGTGTTCCTTATCAAGATGTCTCAGTGTTTTCCTTAAATAAGGATGTCTCAGTGTGTCCTTTATACAGGAGGTCTCAGTGTGTCCTTATATATGAATTCTCAGTTTCCTTAGATAGGATGTCTCCGTGTGTCCTTATAAAGGAGTGTCTCAGTGGTGTCCCTTAACAGGAGTCTCAAGTGTGTCCTATATATAGATGTCCAGTGTTTCCTTATAATAGGAGTCTCAGTGTGTCCTTATAAAAGGAAAGTCTATGAGTCTCAGTGGTTCCTATATCATGATCGTCCTCCATGTGTCCCTATATATGTATGTCCTCAGTGTTGTCTAGATTTGGATCGTCTCAGTGTGTCTTAAAAGGAGTCCCAGTGGTCGCTTTCTATCTGAGTCTCAGTGGCCTTATATATTGAATTCTCAGTGTGTCCTATACAATGATGTTCTCAAGTGTGTCCCTAAACTAATGAGTGTAGTCGTGTCCTTATATAATGATCCTCAGTGTGTCCTTATATATGATGTCCAGTGTGTCCTATAAAGGAATGTCTCAGGGTTCCTATATACGAAATGTCTCAGTGTGTCCTTAATCAGAATGTCTCAGTGTTTCCTTAGATGCATGTCTCAGTGTGTCCTTATAAATAAATATGTCTCAGTGTGTCTTATATATTGAGTCTCAGTGTGCCTTATATATGATGGTCTCTAGTGTGTCCTTATATATGATGTCTCAGTGTTTCCTTATCCAGGAGTCTCAGGTGTGTCCTTATATGGATGTCTCAGTGTTTCCTTATAATGATGTGCCCAGTGTTGTTCTTATATATGAATGTCTCAGTGTGTCCTTCGAGGGATGTCTCAGTGTGTCCTTATAAAGGATGTTCTCAGTGGTGTCTTAATATATGATGTCTCAGTGTTTCCTATACAGGATGTCTCAGTTCCTTAATATATGATGTCTCAGTGTTTCCTATATATGAAATGTCTCAGTGTTTTCCTTATATAATGATGTGCTCAGTGTCCTTATACAGGATTCTCAGTGTTCCTTCTATATATGTTCTCAGTGTTCTTATACGGATGTCTCAGTGTGTCCTATATAGGATGTCTCAGTGTGTCCTTTATAACAGGATGCTTTTTCCCTTCCCCCAAAAAAAGAGTGGTCCTAGATTGGATGTCCAGTGTGCTTTATACAGGATTCTCAGTGTTCCTTATATATGATGTCTCAGTGTTCTTATAATATGATGTCTCAGTTGTTCTTAATATGATGTCTCAGTGTTTCCTTATATATGAATCTCAGTGTTTCCTTAATTGAATGTTCAGTGTTCCTATAAAGCATGTCTCAGTGTGTCCTTAATCATCAGGATGTCTCAGGGTGTCCTGATAAAGGAATGTCTCAGTGTTTCTTTATAAGATTTCTCAGTGTTTCCTTATATATAATCTCAGTGTGTCCCTAATATATGATGTCCTCAGTGTGTCCTTACATGGGATGTCCAGTGTGTCCTTATATATGATGCTCAGTTTTCCTTCTGTATATGACTGTCCTCCAGTGTCCTTAGAGTGGAATGTCGCAGTGTGTCTAATTATATTTGTCTCATGTGTCGTAGAGGGAGTCCTCAGGGTCCTATATATGATGTCTCAGTGTGTCCTAGAGTGGATGTCTCAGTGTGCCTTATATATGATGTCGCAGTGTTTCCTTATATAGGAGTCCAGTGTGTCCTTATATATGTGTCTCAAGTGGTGTCCTTAGATGATGTCTCAGTGTGCCTTTAGGTGGAGTCTCAGTGTGGTTCCCTTATAATAAGGATTCTCAGTGTCCTAATAGAGTCTCAGTGTTTCCTTATATAGATCTCTCATGGTGTCCTTAGATGATTCTCAGTGTGTCCTTATAAAGGATGTCTCAGTGTCTATAAGCAGTCTCAGTGTTTCCTTATATATATGGTCTCCAGTGTGTCCTTATATAGGAGTCTCAGTGTGTCCTATATATGATGTCCAGTGTTGTCCATTATTATGATGTCTCAGTGTTCCTATATATGATGTCTCTAGTGTTTCCTTATATATGGATGTCTCAGTGTTGTCCTAGCAGTGGAGTCTCAGTGGTGTCCTAGAAAGGACTGTCTCAGGGTGTCCTTATATATGAGTCCAGTGTTTCTGAACAGGATCATCAGTGTTTTCCTATATAGATGTCTCAGTGTTTCCTTATACAGGAGTCTCAGTGTTGCCTTATGATATTGAAGATGTCTCAGTGTTTCCTTATACAGGATGTCCTCAGTGGTTCCTATATAAGATGTCAGTTTTCCTTATATAATTCTCAGTGTTTCCTTATATATGAGTCCTCAGTGTGTCCTTATACAGGATGTCTCAGTGTTCCTTATAAGAGTCTCAGGGTGTCCTTATATCCAGATGTTACACTGAGACATCATATATAAGGACACACTGAGACATCCTGTATAAGGACACACTGAGACATCCTTTATAAGGAAACACTGAGACATCCTTTATAAGGAAACACTGAGACATCCTTTATAAGGACACACTGAGACATCATATATAAGGACACACTGAGCCATCATATATAAGGAAACACTGAGACATCCTTTATAAGGACACACTGAGACATCCTTTATAAGGACACACTGAGACATCCTATATAAGGACACACTGAGACATCCTTTATAAGGAAACACTGAGACATCCTTTATAAGGACACACTGAGACATCCAATCTAAGGACACACTGAGACATCCAATCTAAGGAAACACTGAGACATCCTTTATAAGGACACACTGAGACATCATAGCATGCCTGCATAAAAAACAGGATGTGAGTGAAAACAGGATGTGAGTGAAAACAGGATGTGAGTGAAAACAGGATGTGAGTGAAAACAGGATGTGAATGAAATAGCGGATAATAATGTAGGAGTTTTAAAGCCACCTTTTTCCGGCACCATGAGTTACACTGAATGTGCATAACATTTCCATGACAACCAGGTGAATCCAGCTGAAAGCTATGATCCCGTATTGATGTCACCAGTTAACATCTCTTTGGGATAGGTGGGGCAACTAGCACACACAACATCCTAATCCTAAAACATCCTAAAACTCCCATAAAAAAGCATTTGAATAGGCTGTGACCTAAAAAACAAAAAAATATCCTCTTGTGTTCGCCTGCCATGTCAGTTCTGTTATACTCACAGACATAATTTTAACAGTGTTAGAAACGTCAGAGTGTTTTCTATCCAATACTACCAATTGCATGCATATCCTAGCTTCTAGGCCTGAGTAACAGGCAGTTTACTTTGGGAACCTCGTTCATCCAAACCTCCGAATACTGCCCCCTAGCCCGAAGAAGACAACAGATTAATTTTTAATCAATGTAGAGAAGCAGTGAGAGGTGGCTGTGTAGAGAAGCAGAAAGGTAGCTGTGTAGAGAAGCAGAAAGGTAGCTGTGTAGAGAAGCAGAAAGGTAGCTGTGTAGAGAAGCAGAAAGGT
>NW_019949451.1:0-4873 GCF_002910315.2 Salvelinus sp. IW2-2015 | reverse complement strand
TAGCGGAGCTGACATAGTCTGCCATTAGATTACAGCTAGCATTGAATTAGCAGCATAGCGGAGCTAGCAGAGTCTACATATATAATCATATCAACAGTCACTGATATACCCTACAGTCTACATCTATAACCACCTGAACACAGACACGAGCTCATACACACGAGATGAAATGTGACCTTTCAGCCCACTCAAGCTAAATACATATGTCCGTTTCAGCATACGGTGTACAGGGTCGGAAGTGTTAAATTATGTCGTGGCGTACTTGACAAGCTGTTATTAACCAATCAGTGGTCAAATCAAAGTAATCAAGACGTGAACATAACATTTAAATAAAGCTTTAACTCATTATTATGGCAACCGTCACTGCAGAAAAACATAACTACATCCAAGCTGTTCAACAATACATTTTTTAATATGATACAGTGCCTTCAGAATGTATTCATACCCCTTGACCCCTTGACTTTAACATTTTTTTGTTGTTGTGCTACAGCCTGAATATAAAATTGATAAAATTGGAAGATGGGGGAAGAAACATGACATTGAATATCCCTTTGAACATGGAGAAGTTATTAATTACACTTTGGATGTTGTATCAATAGACCCAGTCACTACAAAGATACATGCGCCATTCTTAACTCAGTTGCCGGAGAGTAAGGAAACCTCTCAGGGATTTCAACATGGTGACTTTAAAACAGTGACAGAGGTATAATATAATTGAGGATGGATTAATGGGTACGTTTGTCATCATCAAGGACAAACATGTTTTTTTAGGACACAAAATAAACAGAATAGAGCTAAGCTCAAGACCACATCCTTGAGGAAACTTGGTTCAGTCTGCTTTTTCAACAGACACTGATAAATGCACCTTTCAGCAGGACAATAACCTCAAACACAAGGCCAAATATACACAGGAGCAGCTTACCAAGACAACATTGCATATTCCTGATTGGCTGAGTTATATTTTTTGACATAAATCGGCAAGACATGAAAATCATCTTGACAGAACTTGAATAATATAAAAAAAAGAATATAATATATATTATCATTTAATAGGCACGTAATGTACAGTCCAGTTGTGCCCTTAGAGACTTACACACTTTGACATTACAGAGTATCTTGTGTAGATCGTTGAATTTAAATATATAAATAATACATCCATTTTAATCCGTCTTTTGTAACACACCAAAATGTATAAAAAGTCAATGGGTGTGATTATTTCCTGAAGGCACGGCAGTAAGAGGGTAACTAGCATGTTCACTGTTCACATTGAAGGGTTCAGGGGGCAAGGGGCTAGGAAGCAGAATGGAACCAGAGGGACTTGGCATACAGTGATGGCTTGGGACCAATACCAGACACATTAAGTGCACTCCAAATGCACCCTATTCCCTCTAACAGTGCACTACGGTTTGACCACGGCAGGACCCATGAACTGTAAGGTATCACACTATATGATGTGTGGAATAGCTTCCGCTTGCTCTCCTCTACTCTTGTCTGTCTGTGTTAATACCTGTCATCGGTCGGCGTTATTAAACCCTGCCGTCGTAACGGCGACACTGACCACTTCCTGTAATAAACTACACAGCGTGGCCTGAGGAGTCCCGCAGCAGAATCAGAGTAACCATGGTGACAACACCACAGGCTAGCCATGTTGGGGGCCTTGTGTTACTGTCAACACTTTGTATAACACACACACACACACGCACACACCCTCCCACACACACACAGACACTGCCGCTGGGGATCTGAGTGTGGGTAGACACAGAGAGAGGGAAGAAGTGTGAAGAGAGGGAAGTTAGAGGGAGGAGGGAGACAGAGAGAGGGAAGAGAGAGAGCAGAGGGAGAGACATGAGAGCGGATAGAGAGGAGAGAGGAGGGGAGACAGAGAGAGGGAAGAAGAGAGAAGAGAGAGAGAGAGGAGAGAGAGAGAAGAGAGAAGCAGAGAGAGAGAGAGAGAGAGAGAAGAGAGAGAGAGAGAGAGAGAGAGAGAGAGAGAGAGAGAGAGAGAGAGAGAGAGAGAGAGAGAGAGAGAGAGAGAGAGAGAGAGAGAGAGAGAGAGAGAGAGAGAGAGAGAGAGAGAGCGAGAGAGACGAGAGAGAGAGAGGGAAGATAGAGAGAGAAGAGAGGAGGAGGGACAGAGAGAGGGAATAAGAGAGAGAGAGAGAGGGAGGGGAGGCAGAGGAGAGAGGGAGAGAAGAAGAGAGAGAGAGAGAGAGAGAGAGAGAGAGAGAGAGAGAGAGAGAGAGAAGAGAAGAGAGAGAGAGAGAGAAGAGAGAGGGGAGACAAGAGAGAGAGACAGGAGCAGGAGATCAACTAAACTAGTTTGTCACAAGGTCACTTAAGGCTTTAATTCCAACAATGAGTCAGGAGGATAGACTGGACATTAATGACCAAGTTTCCATCAAACCTTAATTGTGAGTGAGTACATGTACATGTCGGATAAATAGCTCTGACCAGCCTAATCGACAAAACATTTGTTGGTTAAACTTTCAAATTGTATATTTTTGCGTCGGTAAATGGAATTATGCGAGATATGTGGGTGGAAATGCTTTTATGCGTAAATATTAATGTAATAACCATCAATTTCGAAGTAAACTTGGAGTCAAACGCATGATATGTCGTGTGGTCCTCCATACGACACGGGAAACCATGTGCGGTTTACAGATGAAAAAAATACGATGAACTTCACAGGGATCTTATTCTGGTGACATGATGTCGATGCTCGGCTTCCTTCTTGACAGGTAAAATAAAATAAAAAATCTTGCTCTTTTGGCCATATAATAGTCTCATCATTGCTCCTGGGAGTCAGCAATCAAGTACAGGGAGTGGATTTAATAAGACATGAAACATGGAACAGAACGGAGAATCCAGAGCTAGAAGAGAAACAGACGAAAGAAAAAAGAAAAGAGTTCAAATTAGCGAACAATGGGAACAGAGAAACGAGGAGACCACGAGTAGCACACAGACTGAAAATGGAACAAGACGAGAACCACGAGTAGCACACAGACATAAACATGGAACAGAACGAGAACCACGAGTAGCACACAGACAATTAAAAGCGAACAGGAACGAAACAGAGTAGCACACGACAAAAACATGGAAACAGACGAGAACCACGAGTAGCACACAGACATTGAAAACTCCACTAACAGAAATCGATAACACCTCGAGGAAAAGAACCAAAAGGGAATGACAGATATGGCCGGTGATGAAATCAGGAAGGTGAGTTGGGAGTTTCCAGGTGAGGTCTCACGATGCGCGGCGTGCGCGTAATGATGGTGAACAGGTGGGGTGCGTAATAATTGGAGTAAACTGCCGACAACACGAAGCGTCAGGAGTGGAGGAGCGGGATTAGTCGTGACAATCATGTAGACTATCGTTGGACTACAGTGCACGTGCCAATACCAGATTGGGAAAATTGATGGGAAACACATCTCTGGAGGGAAAATGGATGGGAACACATCTCTAGAGGGTAAATGGATGGGAACAACATCTCTGGGGGACACATCTCTGGAGATAAAGGATTGGAACAAATCTCTGGATGGGAACACATCTCTGGAGGGAAAATGGATGGGAACACATGCTGATGGAGGGGAAAATGGATGGAACACATCTCTGGAGGGAAAATGAAATCGGATGGGAACACATCTCTTGGAGGGTAAGGATCTGGAGGGAACACATCTCTGGGGGTAAATGGATGGGAACACATCTCTGGAGGGATAAATGGATGGGAACACATCTCTGGAGGGTTGAATGATGGGAACACATCTCTGGAGGGTAATGAATGGGAACACATCTCTGGTGGGAAAATGGGATGGGAACACATCTCTGAGGGAACACATCCTCTGGAGGGTAAATGGATGGGAACACATCTCGTGGAGGGAACACATCCTCTGGAGGGAGCACGTGGGGGGAAACAACATCTCTGCGTGGGAACACATCTCTGGGAGGGAAAATGGATGGGAACACATCTCTGGTGAGGAAATGGATGGGAAACATCTCTGGAGGGAAAATCGATGGGAACACATCTCTGGTGGGAACACATCTCTGGAGGGAAAATGGATGGGAACACATTCTGGAGGTAAAATGGATGGGAAACACATCTCTGGGGGACAATCGGATGGGAAACACATCTCTGAGGGGAAAGAAACATGGATGGGAACACATCTCTGGTGGGAAACACATCTCTGGAGGTAAATGGATGGGAACACATTCTGGAGGGTAAATGGATGGGACACATCTCTGGGGGGAAAAATGGGATGGGACAATCTCTGGGATGGAAACATCTCTGGAGGAATAATGGATGGACACATCTCTGGAGGGTAAATGGATGGGAACACATCTCTGGAGGGAACACATCTTGGAGGAAAACTGGATGGAACACTCTCTGGGGGGGAAAATGGATGGGACACATCTCTGGAGGGTAATGGATGGGAACACACGTCGGAGGGAAACATTCTGGAGGGATAAAAATGGATGGGAACACATCTCTGAGGGGTATTGGATGGGAACACATCTCTGGGGGTGGGAAAATGGATGGGAACACATCTTCTGGAGGAAATGGATGGGAACCACTCTGGAGGGTCAAATGGATGGGAACCACATCTCTGGAGGGAAAATGGATGTGGGAACCTCCACCCACAGCACAATATCCTGGAGGGAAATGGATGGTCGAACACATCTCTGGAGGGAAAATGGATAGGGAACAATCTCTGAGAGGTAAATGGATGAACACATCTCCAAAAAAAACATCTCACCCACCCCTCAACCACTACTAGAAAAACCCTACCGCCGCCCAACTCCCAAAAACAAGAACAACCCTAACACAAATAGTCGCCCAATTCTCTGGAGGTAAATGGATGGGAACACAATGCAT
>NW_019949450.1:10176-11098 GCF_002910315.2 Salvelinus sp. IW2-2015 | reverse complement strand
TCTCTCTTTCTCCATCTCTTCATCTTGATCTCTCTCTCTCTCTCTGTCTCGGATAAACTTCTTTCACTATTGATTAATTTCCCCTTTGTAGTAATCTGTGTATGTAATTAATTTAGTCGCTGTTATTCATTGACTGAGACTCAGTGAAAAACAGGAAACTCTTCAAAACTCTCCAATCGTTTACTCAAGGTCAATAAACGGAGAACAGGAACCATTTTTATCTCTGCCAATGTTCCTGAAAGACAACAGACTGATAGAAATGAGTGAAGGTTTAAAGGAATCAGACAAACCTTCAAAAGAGACAGAGAATTAAAAAGAGAGAACAAAATATATATAAAAAAAACATCATCACATGATTCATGAAGATATCTCTCAACACTCCTCGTTCTCTTCTTCTGTAAAGGTGTGATTGTGAGGACATGTACTGGTGTGGGTGTCAGTGGGTGTCTTGTCTAAAGACTCTTTTGTGATTGGCTCAGCTGAGTGGCGTTGCCACGGCGATGCGATGATGAACCAGTTATTGTGTCGGTTAGGAGGTGAGGTGGTCCAGGTGACAGTTGGAATGTGTGTGTCAGTGTGTGTGAATGTGTGTGTGTGTGTCACACATTAGGACATGTCTCCACCGTCCCAGAAACTGTTTTCAGATAAAGGCTGCTGCCCTGCCCCCTGACTGACTGGTGGTTATAGAAGCACTATTTACTATTCTTCCCTCTTCATCCCTCTATCTCTCCAATTTTATTTATCTTTATCTGTCTCTCCTTCGCTCTCTTCTCCTTGCCCTTTTCTCTACCTCTGGATTTCTCCTTGTTTTTTTCTCTCTCTCTGTTTGGCATTTTCTCCCTGTCAACAAGCCTTTGAAATGTGTCCCGAACCACATCACAAAGACTAATAGAAGGCTCTATATGTCAGTATCTGTAGCGGT
>NW_019949450.1:3404-9497 GCF_002910315.2 Salvelinus sp. IW2-2015 | reverse complement strand
ATTAAACTCAAATTGCTTTATTGGCATGACGTAACAATGTACATATTGCCAAAGCTTACTTTGCATATTTACAATATGAAAAAAATAAGAATCAAAATTGTCAACAGGACAACAGTAACAACAATAACCAAGGGTCAAAATAACCATACATTAAACAATAACAATAAGCATACAGTAGAGTACATGTGCAGGTTGATTGGTCTGTCAGACACTGTCCCTCATCTTATGGCAGGCAGCAATGTAGTGCGCTGCCAACCCACAGCTCTCTGCGTCCTCCCCCAACAGGACTGGTAGCCTATCCTCATCAGAGAGGTCTTTGAAAAAACCCTTGAATAATGGTTTCACATTTGGGGAAATGACACTCTCTAATTGTTTTATATTTTTTGCAGTTCTGTCTCAGGTTCTGCTGTGGTGCAGTGGTTACATAGCCTTTCCTCTACAGGGAGCCAGGTTTTCATGTGTCTACCCTTCTCAATGGCAAGGCTGTGCTCACTGAGCCTGTACTTTGTCAAGGTTTTTCTAAGGTTTTGATCAGTTACCATGGTCAAATAGTTAGCCGCGGTGTACTGTCGATTTAGGGCCAGATAGCACTGCATTTTGCTTTGTGTTTGTGCTTGTGTTTCCCAATAGGCAATGTAGTTTTGTTTTGACTGTGTTGTAATTTGGTTTATCCTGATTGATTGGATGTTCTGGTCCTGAGGCTTCAGTGTGTTAGTAGAACAGGTTTGTGAACTCAGCCCCAGYACCAGCTGGATGAGGGAACTCTTTTCTTTGCTCAGCTCTTGGCATTGCAGGGCTTGGTAGTGATATGAGAGGGGGTCACTGTATTTTAGATGTTTCCAAAACTGAATTGCTCTTTTTTGAGTTTTTATTATTAGTGGATATTGGCCTAATTCTGCCCTGCATGCATTGTTTGTAGTTTTCCTCTGTGTCCAGTTGAGCTTATTTTTAAACCTAAGTAATTGTAGTGTGTGCAGTACTCTATATATTTTGTACCAATTGAGAACTTTGGTCTAATTCCCAGAGATCTGGATCTTCTCTGGAAAATCATTATTTTTGTATTTTTGGGGTTTACTGCCAGGACCCAGMTTTGGCAGTACTGCTCTAGCAGGTCCAGGCTCTGCTGTAGGCCATGTGCTGTGGGTGACAGCAGGCACAGGTCATCTGTGAAGAGCAGGCATTTAAGCTCTGAATTGTGGAGACTAACACCAGGGGCGGAGGATTTTTCTAGAATAGTGGCCAATTCGTTGATGTAAATATTGAAGAGTGCAGGGCTCAGATTGCAACCCTGGCGAAGGCCTCGCCTCTGGTTAAAGAGTTATGTTATTTTCTTGCCAATGTTAATGCTGTACGTATTGCCAGTATATATTGATTTAATTATGTCATATGTTTACCCACGTTTTTCTGCTCTTTTGCACACCAGGATTTCTACTTGCACATCCTCATCTGCACACCTATCACTCCAGTGTTAATGCTACATTGTAATTATTTCACCTCTATGGCCTATTTATTGCCTTACCTCCTTACTACATTTGCAAACACTGTACATAGATTTTTCTATTGTGTTATTGACTGTACGTTTGTTTATTCCATGTGTATCTCTGTGTTGTTGTTTTTGTCGCACTGCTTTGCTTTATCTTGGCCAGGTCGCAGTTGTAAATGAGAACTTGTTCTCAACTGGCCTACCTGGTAAATAGAGGTGATTTAAAAAAAAAACAAATACACCATTTTCAATAACTTTGTAGAACAGTCCTGTATGCCAAATAGAATCAAATGCTTTTTGGAAGTCGATAAAGCAAGCGTATATTTTGTTAWTATTTTTGTGGACATGTTTATCAATCAGGGTGTGTAGGGTGTAAATATGATCAGTTGTGCGATGTTTTGATATAAATCCAATTTGTCTTTTACTCAAGACATTGTGCTTATTAAGGAAGTTAAGAACTCTTACATTTACAATACTACAGAAAACCTTCCCCAGGTTCCTGTTCACACAAATTCCTTTGTAATTGTTAGGGTCAAATTATCAGTTTTAATATAGCAAATAGAAAATTTACACAAGTGAGTTTGAGCATCTCATTTAGGATGCCACCAAAAGCATGCTTTTTTAAATTTGAGAGCCTGAAGTTTCTTATAGAGCTCCTGGTCAGTAATTGTGGAGTCCAATGGATTTTGATTGTCCTTTATAGATTTTTCTAATCCATTCAACCTCTCATGAATGTGGCATTGTTCTGTGTTTGTGTCAATTAGAACGGTGTTGTAATTCCTCTTTTTTCTATTTTTTACTTTTTTTATCCAATTTTGCCAGAAGTTGTTTGTGTTTATGGACTCCTCAATAGGTGTCAGCTGCTTGCTGTTGTACTGGGCTTTTTTGGTTCTGAGTGTACGTTTCTAGAGTTTTAAAGTCTCACAGTAATGAAGGCGTAATTCACCATTATTTGGGTCTCTGTGCTTTAGGTTGGATAGTGTTCTGAGTTTTTTCTTTATAATTTTACAATCTGCATCAAACCAGTTGTCATCTGTGGTCTTTTTTATTTTTGTTTTTTTATCAATTTCAGTTGTGCTTCTTTTGCTGTTTGCCTGAATATATAGTGTATGTTTTGTACTGCTGGATTGATGCCTTCTTTACTGTGAGTGAATGTGGGATCCAGAAAGGTATTTAAGAATGTCAGACAGAGGTTGTTAGTGTTCACAAGAGAATGAGGTGATAGTAGAAATGTCTCTCTCACCTCTCTCTCTCTCTCTCTCTCTCTCTCTCTCTCTCTCTCTCTCTCTCTCTCTCTCTCTCCTCTCTCTCATCTCTCTCTCTCTCTCTCTCTCTCATCTCTCTCTCTCTCTCGTCATCTCGTCTCTCGCTCTCTCTCTCTCTCTCTCTCTCTCTCCTCTCTCTCTCTCTCTCTCTCTCTCCTCTCTTCTCTCTCTCTCTCTCTTCTCTTCTCTCTCTCTCTCTCCTCCTTGAGAAAAATATGGCTATCTTGGCTGTCCACATAGCATAACCCTTTGAATATTTTTTTTTTCGTTCCAGTAGAACCCTTTTGGGTTTCATGTAGAACCCCTTCCGCAGAGGGTTCTACCTGGAACCAAAAAGGGTTCTACCTGGAACCAAAAAAGATTATCATTTGGGGACAGCCGAAAAACCACATTTGAACCCTTTTTGTGTGGAGATATGAGATCTTTGGAGCCTCATGCTGCAACTGCTTTAAATCAACCACAAGCAGACAAGCCGATCATCAGTTTCCTGAATGGTAAATGGTTGTAAGAGTGTTCCAAGTTCAGGTTGACTTTCAGAGACTAAATGAAAACGATGAAGCAGTGTACTAATTATAGAACATAGAATAAATAATGAGAGAACTTAACTTTATTCATATTCAGTTAGCAAATCATATGCCATTCTAAATAGATATAGGATCATGTTTATGATTATACTACAGCTGACTAAGGATGAATCCCACAGATGTTTAAGAGACAGTATTACCAGGAGAAAATATACCCTTAAGGCCGTCTGTGGTTTTCTGACCCCAAAAAGGTGTGTGTGTGTATGGTGATCAAAATAAATACTATATTTATATACTACTAAGTAATATATAATATAGTGGACTGTACACGGTGTTGAAAGTGTTCCACAGGGATGCTGGCACCATGTTGACTCCAATGCTTCCCACAGTTGTGTCAAGTGGGCTGGATTTKGAATTTCGTTGGGTGGTCTTGATGCACATGGAAAACTGTTGAGGGTGAAAAAACCCAGCAGCATTGCAGGTCTTGACAAACTCAAATCAGTGAGCCTGGCACCTACTACCAGACCCTGTTCAAAGGCACTTAAATCTTTTGTCTTGTCCKTTCACCCTCTGAATGGCACACATACACAATCCGTGTCTTAATTGTCTCAAGGCTTAAAAATCAATGATGTTTAACCTCTACGGGATCGMTCTCCCCCCGCGGGACGGTTGAGCTAACGTAGGCTAATGTGATTAGCATGAGGTTGTAAGTAACAAATAAAATAAAATTCCCAGGACATAGACATATCTGGTATTGGCAGAAAGCTTACATTCTTGTTAATCTAACTGCACTGTCCAATGTACAGTAACTATTACAGTGAAAGAATACCATGCTATTGTTTGAGGAGAGACAAATTAATAYACCTCTGAGCAGTCTTGATACAACATTTTGAACAGAAATACAATGGTTCATTGAATCAGTCTAAAACTTTGCACATACACTGCTGCCATCTGGTGGCCAAAATYTAAATTGTGCATGGGCTGGATTAATACATGATGGCCTTTGTCTTGCATTTCAAAGATTATGGTACAAAAAAATATTATATTTTAACAGATCTAATGTGTTATATTCTCCAACATTAATTTCACATTTCCACAAACTTCAAAGTGTTTCCTTTCAAATGGTATCAAGAATATGCAAATCCTCGCTTCAGGTCCTAAGCTACAGGCAGTTAGATTTGGGTCATTTTAGGCGATAATTTATAAAAAGGGGTGGATCCTAAAAACACTGGACTTCTGATGTCATGTATTGACCATTGAGAGGCTTTAAAGCAGTAAACAGTAAACCAGTAAACTAAAATTTACATCCAAAACCATTAATGATGTTTAAACAAAAAATATAGTGCTTCGGAAAGTATTCAGACCGCTTGACTTTTTCCCCATTTTGTTATTTTACAGCATTTTTCGAAAATAGACTAAATTGTTTCCCCCCCCTCATCACTATACACCATAATGACAAAGCAAAAACAGGTTTTTAGATTTTTTTTTGCAAAAAAACTAAATATAACGGAAATATTATATTCACATAAGTATTCAGACCCTTTACTCATAACTTTGTTGAAACACCTTTGGCAGCAATTAAAGGATCCTCAGGAGGCTGAAGAAATGTGGTTTGTCACCTAAAACTATCACAAACTTTTCTGGAGCTCTGTCATTGTGACCATTACTCACAACTTTTTTGTTGGAACACCTTTGGCAGTGATTACAGCCTCGAGTCTTCTTGGATATGATGCTATAATCTTGTCACACCTGTATTTGGGGAGTTTCTCCCATTTTCTTCTCTGCAGATCCTCTCAAGCTCTGTCAAGTTGGATGGGGAGCATCGCTGCACAGCTATTTTCCTCGTCCGGGCTCTGGCTGGGTCCCACTCAAGGACATTCAGAGCCTTGTCCCGAAAGCCACTCCTGCATTGTCTTGGCTGTGTGGCTTATGGTCGTTGTCCTGTTGGGTAGTTGAACCTTCGCCCCAGTCCGCTGAAAAACAATTCCCAAAAGCATGATGCTGCCACCACGCATCTTCACGCGTAGGGATGGTGCCAGGTTTCTTCCAGACGTGATGCTTGGCATTCAGGCCAAAGACTTCAATCTTGGTTTATCAGACCAGAGAATTGTATTTCTCATGGTCTGAGAGTCCTTTACGTGCCTTTTGGCAAACTCCAAGTGGCTAGTCATGTGTCCTTTTACTGGAGGAGTGGCTTCCGTCTGGACTTTACCAAAAGCCTAATTGGTTGAGTGCTGCAGAGAAGTGTCCTTCTGGAAGGTTCTCCCATCTCAACAGAGGAACTCTGGAGCTCTGTAGAGTAACCATCGGGTTCTTAAGTCACCTTCCCTGACCAAGGCCCCTTCTCCCCGATTGCTCAGTTTGGGCCGACGGCCAGCTCTAGGAAGGAGTCTTGGTGGTTCCAAACGTTTCCATTTAAGAATGATGGCGGGCCACTGTGTTCTTGGGGACCTTCAATGCTGCAGACATTTTTTGGTACCCTTCCCCAGATCTTGCTGCTCGACACAATCCTGTCTCCGGAGCGTCTACGGACAATCCCTTCACCCTCGTGGCTTGGTTTTTGCTCAACTGTGGGACCTTATATAAGGTCAGGTCTGTGGCCTTTCCAAATGTCCAATCATAAATTGAATTTACCCAGGTGTCTCCAATTAAAGTTTAAAAAAACATCTCAAGGATGATCAATGGATACAGGATTGCACCTGAGCTCAATTTCGAGTCTGATATCAAAAGGGTCTAACTATGTATAATAAGGTAACAACTCACAACTCACAGAACAAACGAAATCAACACCAGTCTAACAGCTGGCGATCACGCCAGGAGT
>NW_019949450.1:0-2428 GCF_002910315.2 Salvelinus sp. IW2-2015 | reverse complement strand
GTGCGACGTTATAGCTTTTAATGTGTAGGCAAAATTTTTTCTTGCTAGCTTACAAGCTGAAATCATCTAACCCTGTAGTAACTTATTGTTTGTGAAAATAATATGCTACACAGCAAATGATGATGATTTTCAACAAGCTTGATTTGTATCAAACAAAATGATTATTAATTCACTTCGGCCACCAAAACCAAACTTGTATATATTTGAATGTCATTAATGGCAATAACAATAAGACGAAACATTTTCAGATGTAAATGATATTCGCAATTCAAAGACTGCCACGATGTTTTAACAGTGGGACAGTAGCTGAGTTCTACCATCTGTCTGGATCAAGTTCCACTTCTGACTTTGGCTAATACGACTTTCATTTTTGGTGTTGTGTGGCATTCGTTGTTTGGTAATCTAAGTATCTGTGATTACTTTAAACCCGGTTGTCCGGTATTGAAGTCCAGAACTGGCGGTCATATCGACAAACTAGACTACACACACACACACTAAGCTGTTTAATGAAGACAGGAGGTAATTAATACTCTGCGGTGTAGCAGGAGACACCCAGTAGGCTCTTTAACTGGTGAAACCACCAATGACCAAGTTGTTGTTTCTCTCCACAGGAGCGGAGAGGAGAGAGAGAGAGAGAGAGGGAGAGAAGATAGAGAGAGAGAGAAGAGAGGAGAGAGAGAGAGAGGAGGAGAGAGAGAGAGAGAGAGGACGAGAGAGAGAGAGAGAGAGATAATTATGTTGTTTCCCATTCAGTTGAATGCATGTTGATCCAGTGAGTGAGAGATGGGCTTGTTTGGCTCAGGTTATCATCATGTGGTGTTCAGCATCAGCATGCCTTGGGTAACAAGTAGCTAGTGGGAGAAGGGGAGAGATGCAGCTTGATCGCTATGGTAGTGGTGAAATCAGCAAAGGCAGGGAGTACTCTGTGACAACAACAGAAAAGGGGTTGTTAACTGCTTAATTCAACCAATATCATATTCCAACCAATATGTGTAAATCATAAGCATGTTATTGATTATTTCCATTTAAGTGATGATGCCTGAGAAGCCGGTGTTTGGAGGATATATTGCTGCCAGGTGATCCAATACATTACACTTATCATCATTTGTTTGTAATCCAGAYAGGTTAGAAAAAGTATCTAGATCCTCAATGAGGCRGTGGATCCTAATTGTGTATTTAAAAGAAAACATGAATCATCAGCGTACAATGACACCTTTGTTTTTAAGCCATACAATCCCTTAATGTTATTGTTGGATCTGATTTTCTACATTTCGATGGCCTTAATAAATAGATATGCTGATAGTGGACAACCTTGTTTTACTTCTCTTGACAGTTTAATACTTTTTGAGAAGTAGCATTTAGTTACTATTTTACACCTAGGATTACTATACATAACTTTAACCCATTTTATAAGAGTTTCTCCAAAATGTAAATATTCCAGGCATTTATATGTAACTCCAGTCGTACTTTATCAAAGACCTTTTCAAAGTCAGTTATGAAAACCAGGCCTGGTTTCCCAGAAATTTCATAGTGTTCTATTGTTTCCAGTACTTGTCTTATATTATCTCCAATGTATCATCCATGTAAAAACAACTGTCTGATTAGGATGAGTAATATGACAAAACATTTATAATTCTATGCGCCAAGCATTTAYCTATATWTTTTGCATCACAACACTGAAGTGTAAGAGGCCTCCAATTTTTTTTTAATGGACTGGATCTTTATATTTACCYCTTGGGTCCTGTTTCAGTAATAATGAAATCAGWGCTTCTTGTTGAGTGTCCGATAATCTACCGACGACTGAGGAAGAAACCAAAGGGAGTGACAGATAAAGAGAAGGTAATCAAGGAAATGATGGAGTCCAGGAGAGTTTGATGATGCGCAGGAGCGCGTAACGATGGTGACAGGAGCGCGTAACGATGGTGACAGGAGCGCGTAACGATGGTGACAGGAGCGCGTAACGATGGTGACAGGAGCGACAGAGGCGCGCTACGATTTGGAGGAAGGGCGATGACGCCAGTTAACGAGCGTGTGTCTTCAGACTAGTTCTTCTATGGACATATATCTCTGGATAATCATCGATCAACAGATGCAGCTGAATGAGGCGTGAGTTCTCGCCTCCGGCAATAAGAAAATGTTGCTCAACAATGAAACCCGAGAGAGGCAGGCAACACCACAGCATAACACAAATCCACGTCAAAACTGAAGTCCAATCTACTATGAGCTCTGGGACGCAGAGACGTCCGTCGAGTGATCGTATGTCGTTCCAGCGGTTATGGTGAATCTGGACTCGAGTACAGAGAAAAAACACTCAATATAGAAAAGAGCAAGAAAGAGAAACAGAAAGAAGAAGAGAAGAGGTGACGAACTGATAAGGCTAACTGTAGTGATCCAGGCTATGATCACTGTATCTGTCTCATGTTTTTTT
>NW_019949449.1:6917-18015 GCF_002910315.2 Salvelinus sp. IW2-2015 | reverse complement strand
TTTGTATTCGTTTCTTAGGAGCCATGGTTACCTCCCACAGGAGGAGAGGGAAGATGTTCACTGCTGTGCAGGAAACTGCAGTCGTTGATGTGGTCATCAGAAACAATGATATTACACAACACAGAGATCAGAACAGAGTTTTGGCAGACAACATTACATTGGAGAAATATTCACAATTAAGCTTAACTATTTCTAGAGTCCTGAAACAACATCAAGTCAGGAGGAAGCAGTTGTACACTTCCCCTTTGAGAGGAACTCTGAACGAGTCAAGCAACTCAGGAACCAATAGTCCAGGTAAGATGACTATAAAATACAGAACTGGTTTTGAACAAAACCAAACAGGGCTGAGGCACACAATGGCATGTTTTTAGGTATAATGTAAACTACCGTAAAGCCTACTCTTATAATGCCATGTGGATTTATTTTAGGAGTCATGGAGATTGAAGCCAGGCAAACACCCACATATTATCTTGGTAGATGAGGCTGGTTTCAACTTGGCAAAACACGCGGATTGCCAGGGATGGACCAGGCATGCACAAAATATTATTTTCTAGGTGTATTGCCCAAGATGACATAAGATGTGATGTGGATGAGAACCTGTGGCCAAATGCAAAGACAGGCGTTGGACTAGATTGTACTGTATCTGATCGGTAGATGGTGTATATACACATTCTTGTATTTTGGGATCACTCAATGCCAAAAATGACATAAAAACATATGAAGCATATTTGCATCATGTTGATTCATTCCTGTAACATATACTGCGGCATTGAATTCATAACAGTAGAGAGGTGTCATTCTTGTTTGCATTGACAAAAAAAACATTGTGTAATGCTACACTACGTTGTTAGTGTGTTTTAGGTCATTGTTTTTAAATGAGGGATAAGTGTGCTTGTTGGGTGACACCTTTACTAGTGTTATGGAAAATGAGTTGAATTTGAGACATGTATGAAGTGTTTTGGTAGTTTAGTGCATTTTGGATGTGAAAATTAACTGCTGTCAAGCTGAAGAAGTTGGGCGTCCTAAGCGATTTAATAAAAACGTAACTGCAAATTTATTTTAACATATCAACTTCCACTAGAGGTCAGTAGAGAGCATAACTCACACTCTGTCCCTCATTACAGGAAGATCCACAGCGGAGGAAGTGATGCCACAGCAAGACACACACGATGGGATTCTATGAGTCACACCTCCACCTTTCAGCACCTGATTACATTAATTACCTGTGCAAGAACAGTATCTTTCATACTATTTTAACTGTTACTGGACACCACTCTCTCTCTCTCTACAGAGTGTCCATTCCCTGACCCTAAGCATGACACATACACAGGTCTGAACATAAGGACCTATGTCCCCTGACTTACGACACTCTGGCAGTAAGTCTCATAGTGAATTAATGTAAATGTGTTAGTTTTGTGAGTGTGTTTGTGTTTTATACAGTACCTGCCTGTGTTTAGAGAACATTATACAGTGAGTGGTGGTCCTCAAAGACCTCATGCCTATCTTTCGCCTTCTGCTCTCTCTCCCTCTCTCTCCCTCCTCGTAACTCTCTGCCTATCATCTCTGCTTCTCTCTCCACAAAGTGTCCATCTGACCCTTCCAGTGAGCGCTAACGCAGTGACAGCGTACACACCTCTGAACATGAAGACCTGGTACCAGAGTATGACACGCTGCAGTGAGTTTGTGTGTGTGTGGGGGGGGCTGGGTGTTCATTACCAGTATGTAAAGTGCTCATTCAAGTGTGTCTCTTCTTTCAGAATGTGAGGGACATTCCCCCAGTGAGCACAGCCCCTCAGATAGATGCTGAGCCCTCTGATTTGAGAACTTAAGGCGAACCACCACACGAACCTGGACTGAAGGGAGACCACCACAGAACCTGGACTAAGAGAGCCACCACAGAACATGGACTAAAGAGAGCCCCCAGAAAAACCACCAGAAACCTGTACTAAAGAGAGCCACCAGCAGAACCTGGACTGAAAGAGCCACCCACCAGCAGAACTGGACTAAAGAGAGCCACCGCAGAACCTGGACTGAAAAGAGAGGCCACCGCACCACAGAACATCGGACTGAAGAGAGCGCCACCAGCAGAACCTGGACTGAAGAGAAGCCACCACAGAACTGGAACAAAGAGAGGCCACCCCAGAATCCTGACTAAGAGAGCCACGCACAGAACATGGGACTGAAGAGATCCAACTGGGCAGAACCTGGACTGAAAGAGAGCCACACAGAAAACGGACTAAAGAGAGCCACCACAGAACCTGGACTAAAGAGAGCCACCACCTCCAGCGCACCACAGAACTCTGGACTGAAGAGAGCCACCGCAGAACCGTGGACTACAGGAGCCATCACATGAACCTGGACTGTAGATCTTCAGCAAGCCAAACCAAAGAAAGGCATTACATCTCTGATTCTCCGGCTGTCATAGTGTAGAAGTGTGAGGAAGACGCCGAGAGACGAGCAGAAAATACAGGGAGTTGAACATTTATAAATAACAGACATGAAACAAAACACGGACAGGCGTCTGGAAAAGGCGAAACGAACTAAAATCAATTCTGTCACTGGATCAAACTGAGGAATAGACAGAATATAAGGGAGGCAATCATATAACGTGATGGAGTTCGCAAGTGAGTTCCAATGAAGCGCTGATGCTCGTAACGATGGTTTGACAGCTGTGTGAATGCTGGCGCCAGGGAGTGGGAACCAGGAGCAGGCATGAGGTCCCCGTTTGGCTCAGTTTGGTAGAGCATGGCGCTTGCAACGCCAGGGTTGTCGGTTCATTTCCGCGACGGGGGGAGCCAAGGATGAAATATGTATGTGAACTTTCATTTGTAAGTCGCTCTGGATAAGAGCATCTGCTAAATTGACTTAAATGTAAATTAAGTATGTTTTCCAAACCCATTAGTAATTACAATTTTTAGTTGAAGTCTGGAAAGTTAACCCTACACTTAGGTTGGAGTATAAAACTCGTTTTTTCAACCTCTCCACAAATTTATCCAGCAAGTTGGTTAGGACAGTCTATTTGGTGGGCATGAACAAGTATTTTTCCAACAATTGTTTAGCAGACAGATTATTTTCAGTTCACTTATAATTCACTGTATCAGCAAATTCAGGGGGTCAGAAGTTTACATACAGCTAAATTGGTTGTGGGCCTTTAAAACTCAGCTTAATCAGCACTCCCGGATCCGGGATCCTCCTCATCAGAAACGCTGACTAGCATAGCCTAGCCTAGCGCAGCAGGTGATATCATATAATATACATTTCATGAAATCAGCAAGTCCAATACAGCAAAATGAACGATACACCCTTTGTGAATCCATGCCAAACATGTCAGATTTTAAAATGGTTTTAACAGCGAAAAACAGCAACATATATTTTAATGTTAGCTCCCAGCAATAGCCCAAACACAACGCCATTTTTCACCAGTAAAAGATAGCTTTCCCGTTCACAAAAACTCAGCAAATAGAGATAAAATTTAATCAGCTAAACCTTTGAACAACTTCATCAGATGACAGTCTTTCATAACATCATGTTATAGCAATACATTTATGTTGTTCGAAATGTGGCATATTTTATAGATACAAATCCTGGTTTTACATTTGTGACATGGCGCAAAAATGGCTGCCAAATGTCCGGCAGAAATTTTGGAGAGTCACGTTAATCTAACAGAAAAACTCATCAATAAACTTTTGCTGAAAAATACATGTTGGACATATAATTTAAAGATACAGCTGGTTCTTAAATGCCACCGCTGTGTTAGATTTTTTTAAATAATAACTTTAGTAACAACAACAGCATACAATCATCTGAGTATAGCACTCAGGCATTCCCCCCCCTTTCTCTCCGCCATGTTGAAGTCAACCATATTCAACAAAAATACGAAATAACATCATAAATATTATCTTACAGCTTTGATGAAGCTTTCATCCAGAATGGGAGTTGGCGCAGGAGTCCTAGTTCCAGCAATAAATCGTTGTTTTGTTTTAGAATGTCCATTTCTTCTGTCGAATTAGCAACTTTGGCTAGGCATGGTGTAGCTCACGTGTCCTGAAAAGTTTAGCGGGATGGAACGAAAAATTCCAAAATGTCATAATTAAAAGGTCGAATAAACTGGTCAAAACTCAGTTGAAAATCCATTCTTTAGGATGTTTTTTCATATGTATCCAATAACGTCGCAGAACGGAGGCATTTCTTCGTGTCTACCTAAGGCATTGGCAGACAACGATATGGTGGCACCCGGTGGCGCAGGCAAAATACTGCATATGCTTGACACTGTCAAGCTTTTCCTTCCAAAAAGCCTCATTCGTCGCCACATCAGCTAGACACCTCATTCAGCCTTTCTACTGCCTGTTGACATCTACTGGAAGGCGTATAAGTAACATACATATCCATAAATACAAGGCAATTGAATAGGAGGCAGAATTGTTCACTTCTGTTTGGCAAGTTTGCGCTGCCAAATGAGTTCTGTTTTAGCTCACAGATATAATTCAAACAGTTTTAGAAGACTTCACGAGTGTTTTCTATCCTAATAGTAATAATAATATGGCATATCATATGATTAACAGAGTATAGGCCGTTTAATTTGGGCACTATTTTTCCAAAGTGGAAATGGCCCGCCTATTAAAAGAAGAATTAAACAGCCTTTGAACATTACAGAAAATGATGTCAGTGCATGGCTTTAGAAGCTTTCTGATAGGCTAATGGCCATGCATTTGAGTCAATTGGAGATGTCTGTGGATGTATGTTCAAGGCCTACCTTCAAACTCAGTGCCACTTTTTGCTGAGCATCATTGGGAAAATCAACCGAAATCAAGCCAAGACCTCAGAAAAGAAAATACACCTCCAGCAAGTCTGGTTTCATCCCTGGGAGGCAATGTCAAATGCACTGAAAGTACCGGCACGTTCATCTGAAAACAATAGTACGCAACTGTAAAGCACCATGGGACCAACGCAGTCTGTCATACCGCTCAGGAAGGAGACGCGTTCTGTCTTCTAGAGATGAACGTACTTTGGTGCAAAAAGTGTAATCAATCCCGGACCGACAACAAAGGACGTTGTGAGAATGCTAGAGGAAAGCAGGTACAAAGTATCTATATCCAGCAGTAAACGAGTCCTGATATTGACATAACTGAAAGGCGCGCAGCAAGGCAGAAGCACCTGTTCCAAAACCCATAAAAAAAACAGACTACGGTTTTTGCCAACTGCACATGGGGACAAAGCCGGTCCTTTTTTGGAAATGTTCTCTGGTCTGATGAAACAAAAATAGAACTGCTTGGCAATAAAGACCAATCGTTATGTTTGGAGGAAAAAGGGGCCTGCTGCAATGCCTGAAGCAGCTTCCATCCAACCGTGAAGGCACGGGGTGGCAGCATCATGTTGTGGAGGTGTTTTGCTGGCGGGAGGGGAATGGTGCACTTTCACAAAATCGATGGTATCATGAGGTAGGAAAATGATGTGGATATACTGAAGGGCAACAATCTCAGGGACATCAGGTCAGGAAGTTAAAGCTTGGTCGGCCAATGGGTCTTCCAAAATGGAACAATGACCCCAAGCATGCTTCCAAAGTTGTGGGCAAATGGCTCAAGGACGATCAAAGTCACGGTATTGGAGTGGGCATACAACAAAGCCCTGACACTCAATCCTTATAGAACATTTGTGGCAGACTGAAAAAGCGTGTGCAGGGGCAAGGAGGCCTACAAAGCGCTGACTCAGTTAGGCACGCAGCTTGTCGTCAGGAGGAATGGGCCAAATTCATCTAACTTCATTGTGGGAAGCTTGTGGAAGGGCTACCTTCGAAACTTTGGACCAAAGTTAAACAATTTAAAGGCTAATGCTACCAAATAGCTAATTGAGTGTATGTAAAACTTCCGACCGCACTGGGAATTGTGATGAAAGGAAATAAAAGCTGAAATAAATAATTTCTTCTCTACTATTATTCTGAGATTTCACATTCTTTGAAATAAAGTGGTGATCTAACTGCAGGCTAAGACATGGAATTCTTACTAGGATTAATATGTCAGGAAATTGTGAAAAAACTGGTTTAAATGTATTGGCTAAGGTGTACTGTAAACTTCCGACTTCAATACTGTAGCTTTAAGCATTTACTCGCACTTAACTTCGCGGTCGGGAATTGGGCAGGCAAAAGGTTATCAAAAAAGGATCAGGACTCTCCCTGTCGCATATAATTAGATATAAAGGCTAAACTGATCTCAAATCAGCCACTTCATGGCCTCTTAGCATAGCTTTGTTGAAATATGGACCCTGGCTGGACTGTGGTTTCAATGTGTTCGCAGTTTTAGTTCAGTTTATTAATAGCATTGCATTCATAACTATTTCCACGTTCCACCCGGGCGCTCCTTGTTTCTTTTATTTCTGCTATTGGACATATGATGGCGCCATAGAACCAACGTACCATGGAGTCTTAGGATGTAAGGCCATTGAGGCTTAAGTCTTTTCCCCGTGTGTGGTGTGTGTGTGTGTGTGTGTGTGTGTGTGTGTGTTGTGTGTGTGTGTGTGTGTGTGTGTGTGTGTGTGTGTGGTGTGTGTGTGTGTGTGTGGTGTGTGTGTGTGTGTGTGTTGTGTGTGTGTGTGTGTGTGATTCACTTGGCTGTTTGGCTCACAGCTTAGGGATAGGAGCTATCATTGAACCTGGTGGTCAGTCTGTAGGCTGCTGTACAGGTCTTGACGGACCGTAGTAGGATTGAACATTTATTCTCGCTATATTTGAAGATCTGAGAAAAAACCAGCTTCAGAACAATCAATGTAGAAATATGTGTTACCGTTCTACATAGATCTGTTCATATGTGGATTGTTGTTGTTGTTGATGATGATGATGATGATGATGAATGATGATGATGAGATGATGATGATGATGATGATGACTTTTATTGTATCCATGTAGCCATGATCAAAAAGGGGTGAAATTAGGCGGAAGAGATGATTTGAAAGTGAAGTTTCTCATTTGCGAGGGAAGGACTTCGCTTCCTTCACATTGTTAACGGCCAAACTATCCGGAGGTGACTTTGCACTCTGGGTAATGCCAGATTGAGCACACACAACACAATATGAGCCTGGTTTATTTTCAGTATGAGGCCTGTACCCGCCATTTAGCGAGTTCTACTTCAATGTTATTCAGGTGGAGTTATTCGACGCAGCTATAGAGTGAGTTGTTTGTTTATGTTTCTAAGTACTTGCAGGGTGGGAGATGCTAACAATGTCTCTTGAGAAGCAGGCAGGAAGTGTGTTGGGTGGTGCTTTCTCTGGTGCTGTAGGGCAGGTATGGTGCTCATTCTTATCTTTTAGTTGCCCAGGTTGTCAATAGCAGATTATTTCTAAAAGCATAACCATTTTTATGTTCTACTGTCGACATGACATTTGGCGTCTCCGCAACTTCACTTTAAACAGTTTTCTTTCACACTCACTGAGCGAAGCTTAATCTATGGTTTCGCATTCCAACTCAACCAAAGAGTACTCCATGTCCTCAACTCAGGCAACTATGGAAAAAGTGTTACGTGTGAGTCAAAAGAACGCAGCTTGAACTTAAATATAACGTCCTTGTGATGTCTAACTGTGTTTCAGTGGTACCTGGGGCAGATTTGGCTGGAGTGTTACATCACACCACTCAGAGTATCTTGTATCGCTTGAAGGGTCAAGCAGTGGGAGCTGTCCGGTGGCTCTTACACATATCCCAGTGGTCATAAGTCACAACACCTTGTGGTTCACAAAAAATGTTATGATGTGGAGAATTATGTGAGTCTGTTAGATGACCCAGACTACAAAGTCGTGTGACGTACCGTAGTGAAAGACGAATGGACATACCCTGAAATCTAGCAAACCTGAGAGAGAGTGACTAGCTAACCGTTACATGTTCAGATATATAACAGATACAGACGCGGAGGGAAATTTTTGGTAGCCCTGGAGTCACTTTGTCTGTTTTTTACAGGTACAGTGACATTTTATAATATAATGCTAATCTGAATTAATTTGTTTCTGGAACTTGTCTTGATTTGTATTGAAATAATATATTAATATGAATGGTTATGTGTAATAGGGGAATGTCTGAGTTGATGATTTGAGAACGTCCAACTCCTGCTCATTTGAACTAGACAACAGTTTCATTGAGGGTTTTAATGTTGTTATCTACTCCAGACTGCAGGTGAAGGTGACCACTACATGGTGGGTCAACGACACTGACGGCTGTTTAGCACCACCTGGTAACTCTGACTGGTAACCCCACTAGATCTTGGTAGGCGGGACAGTAAGAATGTAGCAAGAGGACTCCTGCCCCCTCATACACAGTCTACTTTAATACTGAAGTACAGCTTCTTACTGTGCTGTAAAAGGGCATCAAATTTCTGCTCTGCAGTGTGTGAGTGTGACTATAAACACTTTTAAAGTCTTAAGCAAAAACCATCGCAATACATCATCTGGTCAGTGTGATGTTTAGGTGAAACAGACATCAATCGGGCTACTATTTATTTAGATTAATGGTTGTTGATTTTACACAGTTGCTATATACTACTTACAACACCATTTCATAATGAAGAAGGCTAACTTTTACTTTTGTCTGTTATCCAGATGGCCCAAAGAACACTCAGTGTCAGTCAGTCCTCTGGTGAAATGTGGAGGGGGCAAGTTTCAGTGAACTGACGCGTCAGCAGTGATGCAACCCACCTGTGGCAAATACACCTGGCTACAAGAAAGAACGTACGCTCACGCAAAAGCATCGGACAGAGTGTAGCAGCATCACTAACATCAGCTCGTGAGGTACAGAGGAGGAATATTACTGTGAGGCCCCGAATGGAAGAGGATCTATGAACTTCTAAAGCAGCTCTGATGATGCATTGTAGCAGGTAAAGTTCCTCTTCAATACTTCAATACAATAATGATGTTATAAGAAAATGATGTTTCAAAGGTAATCTTCTCATCAGTTTGCCTAATGACACTATTGGATTTAATAACTATACATAGGCTTCTATATAGCAAGTATTGCATTAATGTCCTGTATTGCTGTATATTAATTTCACTTCCTAATAACTAATGTTATCATATCATCCATTTGTCCTTTTAGGGAAGCAGACCTCAGTTCTGACTGCAGCTGTAGGCAATCAAATAGTGGTTGTTCTGGTTCTCAATCCTCTGTCTCTCTGGACTCATGTGGTTCAGGTGAGTTGAAGAAGGGAAATTGATATTTTGTATTATTCTTTTCAGCCTTAGACCTCTGATTGTTATTAACTTAATTCATGTATTTATTGACGTAATCCCTTAACTACTAAACTGCTATTAGTAACGTTCAACTTCCACTAGCGGTTCAGTAGAGAGGGGCAGGAACTCACTCTGGTCGCCTCTTTACAGGAGATCCCCACACGAGGAAGTCATGGCGCACACAGACACATACAACGGTGATTATCAGTTTATCATTTACACCAGGACCCCCCCCCCCTAAACAATTAGACACAAGTGGGTTTGGAGGCTTTGCTCAATTTACTTCTGTAATGTGCAGTTCAGTCAGATGCCCTTGCAGAATGCACATCTTACCAGTTGTTTTGCCAGAAATGTCTCACAATAGATGCCACTGTTGAGCGTTGCAGATTTGGCTGCACTCTCAGACCAGCCTCTCTCATTGATAGACTATGATTTATTACATGATCAGTTATAGTGGCCCTAATCTCATCTGAGACTACAGCTCTTGATCTTCCTCTCAGTCTTCTTCCACCACGCATACGTACTCCTCTCCCTCTCCCAGCCACTCTTCTTCCTCTGTCAGCCACTTCTCTATCTCTGGCTGGGTCCATGTTGACATTACATCATTATTCCTGAGATGTCCCCTTTTGTATAGATGGTAATGAAATTGAAAGACCAACACCTGGGCAGGTGTTCAGCTACAATGGAATCAGCTGTGGTTGGTCTAATTGTTTTTAGAGCATTTCACTTTTTAAATATGGAATATATTTCAATACGGTATTACTGTAGAAATGTAGCAAATTGCTGTCTTATTACATTTTGTGTCATGTTAGGTTTTGAACTTAAAAATGGGCAATAGGCAAAATAGGCAATAATCTAAAATAGGCAGAAATAACAATTTTGATGATTAAATAAGTGATAACATGATTCTGAAAAATATGGTATTACCTAATATAAAATAATAATGAATATAAAATGTGCAATAATGTCTGACAGCAATAGAAAGGTACGACACTGAACCACACTGTAGAAACGCTATGTAATGTATTGATTACATATATTTTTCTAAAAAGAACAAGCACTATCACACTGAACAATATAGTATTACATAATATAAAATATAAAAGAGCTAAAAATATTAAAAAAGCTTTTATCGAAATTATTCAAATTAGTTGCTGAGGAAAGTAGGACTATTGACGTTATAAAAAATCTGTATCTGGCAAAATCCCATAGAAAAGAAATCACTAATATAATCTTAATCAATAGATATTAAACAGATTGGTATGCAAGAAAAGTAGGTTAAAAATATGAAAAAATATGGAATATTTTGGAAAATATGGAAAAATATAACCCATCTCATTTAACATCAATATACATCATTATCATTATAAGAAAAGAAAATCTATTCCAGCATTTACTGAAAAGTTAGAGGTCATGGTCTGGAAAACCTTCTAGATATTATGGCAGCAAGACAGAGGTTTGAGCCTAGGTTTGGATTGGAACCTTAGCTCTTCAGTCCAGGTTCTGTGGTGCTTCTCTTTCAGTACAGGTTTGTGGTGCTTCTCTTCAGTGTGGTGATTCCCCTCACATTCTGAAAGAAGACATACTGAATTAGCATCCCTCTAAAAATGTTATGAGTGAGAGAGAGGGGGGGGAGGGAGAGGATGGAGACAGAGAGAGAGGAGAGAGAGGAGAGGGAGAGAGAGAGAGAGAGGAGAGAGAGAGGGAGAGAGAGGAGGGGAGAGAGAGAGGGAGGAGAGAGAGAGGGAGGGGGAGACGAGAGAGAGGGGGAGAGAGAGAGGGGAGAGAGAGAGAGAGAGGAGAGAGAGAGGAGAGAGAGAGAGAGAGAGAGGAGGGAAGGAGGAGGAGAGGAGAGGGAGGGGAGGGAGAGAGAGGGAGGGAGACAGGGGATCTCTCT
>NW_019949449.1:0-4465 GCF_002910315.2 Salvelinus sp. IW2-2015 | reverse complement strand
AAACATTCTGTATACATTCTGTATTAGATTCCATATTAAATTCCCACTCACACACTGCAGGAGAGTGGAGATCCTCATGGCCTTTTACAGCACAGGAGTAGCTGTCTTCATAGTTACTGTAGACTTGGTCTTTGTACTGGGGGGAGGTGCTCTCATCTAGATGTTGTCCGTTCTTGTACCAGATGTAGGTGGGGTTGTCAGTCAGAGTACAGGTGGTGCTACAGGTCAGTGTATTATCCTGATGTCCACCAGTCACCTTCACCTGAAGACCTGGAGAATAAACAATATCACTGTAAATCCCTTTATCACTGACTTATCACTCTAACACAAAGATGGAAGAAATCCTATGTTATACAGACATAAACACAAACCAAGACATTTATCCTGAACTAAATGGAATTCAACAGTTTAACTATATTGAATGTAACTTTACCTGTGACCGACAGAGTGACTCCAGGTTTGCCAGTATATCTCCATTTTCCAGTCTGATCTGTAAATCTGAATTTGTATGTAGCTGAGTCACTCTCTCTCAGGTCTGTGATTGACAGGGTGTGACCATTCTCTTTATCCCTACTGTATGTCACACGTCCTTTGTAGTCTGGGTCATCACTCAAACTTACAGGACCCTCAGCATCATATTTAGTGAACCAGAGGGTTGTTGTGACTGTATAACCACTGGGATATGTGTAAGAGCAGGTCAGGTTCACTGTTGACCCCTTCAAGGCACAGATACTCTGAGTGGTGTAAGTCACACTCCAGCCATCCTGACCCAGTACAACTGAAACACAGTCACACAACACAATGGTGTCAGAATGATGACAAGGTCTATTGGCTCACACTGACTGGAAGGTTTGTCCACACTTTGATGCCATAGTTGCTGAGTTGAGTGCGAATGGAAACCATAGAAAAGCATCACTCAGTGAGGTGTGAAAGATAACTATTTAAAGTGAAGTGGAGACGCATAACAGAACACACAAGAATAACATTATGATTCTTATCCTTTTAGAAATGTCTGTAGATTGACAAACAGAGCAACTAAAATATAAGAATGAGACCATACCTGCTACAGACCAGAGAAAGACCACCAACACACTTCCTGCTGTTCTCAAGGCCATTGTTGCATCTCCCACCCTGCAGTCTTAGAAACATAAACAACAACTCACGTCTTATATGCTGCTCAGAGAATTAGACTATACTCATCCACCAACCAACCATCAGTGGAATTTTCCAAGGGCAAACTGGGAACGGAGTGATAAAGCTGTGCTACTAGTCAAAGTTAGTGCCAACCATCCTGAGTAAGGTCACATCAGTAGGCCGAGGTCGATGCGCCTGATGAATATACAACATTGACAACCTCAATAGCGAGCTCCAGACCCCGAGGCAAATGAGGCTGTTCTGAGCGAGAGCTAAGAGAAAAGGGGGCTTCGACGATACAAAGCCTAGTGCACTCTCATAGCTGTGTTGACAATAACATACATTACAATAAACCTTTGGAACAAGGGCAGCAGGTAGGGCTCTAGTCAAGAGTAGTTGGCACTTCCATAATGTTTTTGATCTACTCAGTTTATTTTTTAATAATTTTGATCTACATACAAACCATCAGGGGCAGCAGGTAGGGCTCTGTCAAAGTAGTGGCCACTCTTTAGCTGGTGAATATATATTAGTTAAACTATTTGAACAATATCCAAATTTCTAGGGAATTGTGAGCAGGCAGCATTCACGAAGGCTCTAGCCATCATCAGTTTTAAGATGATTGGTCACATATATCTTATTATACACATGACAGCGATGAATAGAGGACTTAACAACTAATCTACAATAACTACAAACTAAAATATCATGATGATGACAAAAGAAGTTACAGGGATAGGGGCGTCTTACTATGTCAAATTTTATAAGTGCTATCTTACAGCGTATAGCATACAATCAAAGTCGACAAATACAATAGAGCTATCATATTATGGACTCTCGAAACCGGCATCACGAGTGAGTGCTTTCGGCATACAGCTGAAATGCTTAGAGAGCAGACATATCGTGTGCTACAGAGAAAATAGTTGCACATCTTATATGCTGGTTGAGAATAACTACTTATACTATACACACTGAGTCGAGCATCACATGGGAATTGTTGATGGCAGACAATCAGCTTTGTAGGGCTCTAGATCAAGGAGTAGTGTCACTCTATGATTAAACACGACGTTCTGGTGAATAATGACAACCTACAAGATCCCAAAAAACAATCAAGGTATTTAGCGCAGCTCTCCAAGTACGAGGAGCCCTCTATGCATTCATTCCAGTGCTGCGAGCTTCTATAGCTGGTGAATAACTACATACAAACCCATCAGGCGGCAGCAGGTAGGGCTCTAGTCAAAGTAGTGCCACGTCTATAAGGGAATATGGTGTCATTTGGGATTCATTGAAGTACTATTACCACACAATGCTCATCATCATTACAACACCTTGTGTGAGAGGTGTAGGGATTGGAGAGTCGCTGTGTAAACTTACATCATCATAATAGTTCATGCCAAGATCATTCATCTGTTTGCTGTTTTGTAATTAGTGGTGTGAACGATTTGTTCACCTTCCTGATTGGCGGTACCTCCAACATCCTGGCATTCTGCAACTTTTTCCAAAGAAGTCAGCGGCACCGCAGAATCCTGCCATCTTCACATGTGGCTCCGTGCTAAGCTTCAACTATGAGATGCCATGTTACAATAAAATGACGTCTGCGACTCCAGTCAACCATTTCTATACATTCCCTGCGCCCTTCTATAACAATCGCACGAGAGCTGCGAGAGGTGAGAGAAAAGGCTGCCTGGACCTAGATTATGTATACTGGAACACGTCCCCACGGTCTACCTTATCTGCATCCAGCTTTGCGAATGCATCAACTCCTAGTGCCTCCACACGCTTGTTTCTACTGCGCAGTGACACACAACACGTGACAAAGATCACGCACCTACCTCACAGACGGCGTTTGTGAGTGTATATGCGAGATGCACTGGATATCGATAGCTTTTAGACTTGTGGACGCTCACTCACCTATACGATGATCTACAGCATCGTATAGTTAGTGATCTAGGGTAGTGTGTCTTTACTACCGATTACAGATCCTCAGCAATTACATTATATAGTGACCAGTTGTGCGTGATGCTCCTCAATCTGCTAGAATCAAGTCACCTACATCAAAAATGTCGGGAGAGCGCGCTGTGACCTAAAGTATGGATGATCTATGATGGTCGCGCGCAATACAAAGATATCTAAATAAACATACACTCCTTTGCAACTACGATCAGCCAAAAGGACCAAGTACTCTAAGCAATACTGCACTCACCAGTAGACGTCTTGGAATGTCTGATATCCAATGATGCTTCAATCCTCTGAGCTTATGACTCTGTTCTGCTAGTGTGGCGAAACTGCTCTTGTAAGTTGTCTCAGATCTAGTGTATTGACTTAATATCCGTAAAAGCTCTAAACAGATCCGACCGAGTAGCTGATGCAGAAAACGGTCCTTTCTCTTTTTCCTGCTTAAATGTCGGTATTAACATGCAGTGAGACCAGAACAGCGCATGTCAGTTTGCCCTCTGGTTTAATTAGGTCGGTTACAACTGTACGAGTTTCTTCCACTGTAGTTGGTGGAATGTTGTTAGAATCGTTATCGTGAAACTGATGAAGCAAGAAGTGGTGGAGGTGAACTATAGTTCTATATGCTTGTCTGTGCATCACTGTAATGTACCATATACTATCATGCCTGCCTGGACTAGAATGTGGTTTAACTATAGTCTACTATTTGCGACATGTTTATTAATATACTTAGAATGTGGTTTACTATAGTTCTACGATTTGGAATGTATTATTATATATCTAGAACGTGTTTACTATAACCTACTATTTGGAATGTTTATAATATCCATTAGAATGCTGTTTAATATAGCCCTACTATTTAGGAATGTTGTATAATAATATTAGATTGTGTTTACTATAAGCCTACTATTTGAATGTTATAATATATTAGAATGTGTTTACTATTAGCCTACTATTTAAATGTTTATCATATCTAAGAATGTGTTACTTATGAGCCTCACTATTTTTAGAATGTTATCCATATCTAAAAATGTGTGCCTTGCCCCTCTTCAGTTCTACATGGAACAGGTAAAGTTCAATATAGTTATCCTTATTTATCTAAGCCTGATTTTACCAGGTAAGTTGACTGAGAACACAATTCTCATTTACCAGGCAACAACCGGGGAATATTTAAAAGTGGGATGAATGAGACCAATTCAAATCTGGGGATGTTTAGGTGCATGAGGGCACAGCATGTGGAATTTTAGCATGGACACCGGGCTAACACCCCCTACTCTATTACAAAATAAAGTGACACAGGATCATAATTAAGTGGACCACAAGAGAAGTCGCCGACACCCGTTTAACATCCAATATACAAGACAGCAAACTACCAGACCTC